>NC_051309.1:110806332-111109362 GCF_015220235.1 Choloepus didactylus | reverse complement strand
GGAGCAAGCAGCACTTCCATTCTCGTGGACGGCCTGACCACATTTGATTAACTAGCTAACAAGACTGCCTTTCCAGTTAATGCTAAGTGTGCTTGCAGATCACACTGGTGAATATATTGAAGAAATGCCTTATGGTACTTTTATGATTTTTGATGGGTATTGCCATTATACTTGTAGCCTTGTGTGGTGGACTGAATTATGCCCTTGGTCTTGATCTGCATTCTGGTGGGTGTGGTCCCTTTGTAAGTAAGATTTCTCCAAGATGTTACTTCAGTTAAGGTGTGGCCCAGTGGAATCAGTTTGCGCTTTAACTTGGATTATGGAGCCCTTTATAAATGGAGTAAAAGTCAAACAGGGGGAAGACATGGGAGCACCCAGAAACTTGAAATCAACAGGGCTCGTAAGAGAAGGAAGATGTCACCATGTGTATTGCCATGTGACAGAAAAACCAAGGAGTAAGGATCACTGACAGCCAGCCCAAAATGCCACAGTCTTCTTGGAGAAAGCATTACCTTTCTGACACCAAGAATTTGGATTTCTCCTAGCCTCAAAACAGTGAGCCAGTAGATTACCATTGTTAAAGCCAACCCATTGTTTTATTTGTTTTAGCAGCTAGGAAACTAAAACACCTTGCCTTGACATTGGGCATTTTCATGCCATAATAAAATTTTCAAATTCCAAAAAGACATCTTATTTCAATTTCCCATGCCAGGATAAATCAAAACATCGGAAATACACTTCCTAGGAAGCAGAATAACAATAACATTTAGTATTAAAAGTAAACACCTCTAGCTGGACTTACAGTTTCCCTGCTATATAGTTTCCATCTTCAACTTTCTCCGTCCTAATCATAAATCCATAAGGCAAAGCTGATTTTATGAGACAATCCATGACTTTTTAGATAACAAAGTGAAATTATCAACACATAAAAAGCTTCCACATAATTTCCTCAAGGACTTTTGATCATACATATTCTCAGTTAGTTGAGGTGCAAGATTTTCTCAAAATACCTGTGCTGCCATCCAGTCTACCACTAGAGTTCTGGAACAGAGCCATTTTGCTAGCAGTGAAGCAGTGCTTGCTGCATCAGAACTCTGCCAAACTTAGCATGTGTAGAGGATGGATGTCAGTATCCATATCCACACAATTGCTTGGCATCCTGCTGACATCCTCCTGCACACATGACCCAGCTCATCAGAATTTAGCTGGAGTAAGGTGGCCATGGTAGAGTGGCCATTACAAGGTAAGCACAAACTATATCTTAAGGAAATGTTAAAGCACATCCTTGAATCACACAAAAGTACTGTGAAATGCTGGGAAAACAGCACCAGATGGGCCAAGCTGGCATACAACTATCAGAAACAGAAAGAAATATTTTAAGCAAAAAATCATTGGGGCAGTCTGCAAAGCAAAGAGGAAAAGACAGTGAGCATATTTAGAATGACTTAGTAAAAAGGGCATGGATTTTAAACTCAAGCTTGTTTTTAAATCCCAGCTGTTAACTTGGTAGTCTACTTTGGGAAACTACTTAGCACCTTTGAGTCTCAGTTTTTTCAGTCTATAAAATGGGGGTGGTAGTATTTATCTTATAGAATTATTGTGGGGAATTAATCTAGTCTAGTGCTGCCCAGCACATGTCAAACAAATAAATGTAAAAATTAATAAACATCAACACAAGTAACAAACTTAAGGATAGTTTTCAGGTGCACAAATTGAAGAAAGATGTTTTAGCCTCAACATTTATGTTTCCAGTTATGTTTACCGCACCAGGATCTTCAACTACAAAGGTTAATAAATTAAATAAAATGTAAAAAATGATGGCCACTTTAAGTGGGAAATTGAAACACTTTCAAATTTTCCACATAATCTTGAAATGTTTAGAAAGTGGAGGGACAACATACCAATAGTCTTCCCTTCTAAATTTCCAGGGTGAGTTCACTGGTGTTTTCTTCATGATGTGTGAATTGTCCCTAAGCCATCGAATGACTCATGGTAGACTCACAGACCATGACTCAATTAAGAAAGGGATGTGTTTTGTCCAAACAGTGGCTTCCTGTGAGAGAAGACACCCATTCAGTGTCTCTTAGGTCCTGAATGATCATGTAAGTAAAATTTACTTCTTATTAGAACAAACCTGCTTCAGTGGTAACAGGATTCAGGGACTGCAGGAAAATGGTTACATTCAATGCAGTAATCCTGGCAATGGAACCCCAAAGGAGTGGCTATGAGATAGAAGGAAAGAAAAGATGCACAGAATATACCAAGATAGCCATAGAGATACAACTTGAACAGATTAAATCAAAGGCATTTTGTTTGTTTGTTCTGAGCACCAGAATACAAGGGAAAGGAGGTAGTGCATTCATCTCCTTGTTAATAAATATGGTTTCCGGTAAAGTTAAACTTACGACTGATGGAGGAAGGGACTCACCAACCATACCATCAAGGGAAAGAAAAATAACCATGAGGCCTTCAGAAGGAGACGACTGGCAATGCTCTTTCTGTATTGAGCAACAGTGGGGCCTGGGAAAGAGAACTGGGTTCTCACAAGGACGGAGCCACTAAATTATCTGATCTTGAGTAATTCACTTGCATCCTCCATAACTGTCAGTTTTCTATCTGTACAGTGAGAACTCTGAGGTTTCTCCCTTCTATATGATTTTGCTCCCAAGAAGGGAAAAAAAGATAGAATACTTTGTCTACAGATTTCAAGTGGGCAGATTTTTTTATTCTCTGAATTATACATTGGCAGCAAGGCAGAGCAAGGGTGGGGACTTAGAAGGAATGATGAGCGTTGTCATGTTTTTTGGTTCACTTTGCAGATAAGCAGAGAGCTGAGGCTTCCAAGTTAGCCTGGCACTGCTCCAGGTCTCGACATTATCTTACATTCTAGGTCTGTTACCAACTCAATGTGGCTTTTAGTGGTTGGGTTATTACCAAAGGGATTGCCCAAACTGCCTTAAATAGCTGATGTCTAGGGCTTTCAGGTGAGTGCGTACCATTTGACTCAGCTCTCTGCTCTGGGTTTTCAAACTGCAATTCAAAAGAATAAAAACAAAATAGAAAATGGCATAGTATTACAATTGCCTGAATACTTAAAATGTTCTGAGGGCAAAGATGATGATAAGGTATTCCCAGCTTCCATGGGAATACAAATGAAAGTCATGAAGATGAAGCAGAGATCATGTAGTCCCACCTTCCAACTGCTCCAGGATCCCATATGTGGCCCTTTTGATCTTAAACATTCCAGTGACAAGTACACATTTCTTGCAAAGAAACCCATTTCTGGCTTTAATGGTTTAATTGTTAGAATAGCCTTTCCTTGTTTGGAGCCCCAAAGCATATTTTGTTGTATTCCCAAAGTGTTATATGCAAGCTATTTTAAAATATTTAATCTTATTTTTAATGAAATGAGTAGTAGCATTTCACAAATCGCTCAGGGATTATTTTGAAAGTATTTATTTTGGAAATATTTTATTTTTCTTTTTGATTCAATAGTTATTGAGCACTCACTACATGCCAGATACTGTGCTAAACATTTCCATTAACTATCTCATTTACTACACACACCAAAATATGAAATAGGCACTATTATGTCCATTTTACATATTAAGATACTGAGATGCTTTGCCTCAGGGAACACCTATGGTTAACTGATGGAACTGGGATGTAAAACACATGCCCGTTGTTCTAGTTTGCTAATGCTGCCAGAATGCAAAACACCAGAGATGGATTGGCTTTTATAAAAGGGGGTTTATTTGGTTACAAAGTTACAGTCTTAAGGCCATAAAGTGTCCAAGGTAACACATCAGCAATCAAGTACCTTCACTGGAGGATGGCAAATGGTGTCTGGAAAACCTCTGTTAGCTGGGAAAACATGTGGCTGGTGTCTGCTCCAAAGTTCTGGCTTCAAAATGACTTTCTCCCAGGATGCTCCTCTCTAGGCTGTAGTTCCTCTTTAATGTCTCTCCATTGCTCTTCTGGCATTTGTCCTCTCTTAGCTTCTCCCAAGCAAGAGTCTGCTTTCAACGGCTGTCTTCAAACTGTCTCTCATCTGCAGCTCCTCTCTCAGCTCCTGGGCGTTCTTCAAAGTGTCCCTCTTGGCTGTAGCTCCTCTTCAAAATGTCACTCTCAGCTGCACTGAGTTCCTTCTGTTTGTCAGCTCATTTATATGGCTCCACTGATCAAGGCCCACCCTGAAATGGGTGGGGCCACGCCTCCATGGAAATTATCTCATCAGAGTTATCACCCACAGTTGGGTAGGGTGCATCTCCATGAAAACACTCAAAGAATTTCAATCTAATTAACACTGATAGGTCTGCCCATACAAGATTACATCAAAGATAATGGTGTTTGGGGGACATAATACATTCAAACTGGCACATCCATAATGATAAATCTATTATAAAATAGTTACCTAGCTTATTTTTATTTAACTACAAATTCTTACTAATCACTTTTAAGGAGAGGATATTTTATAACACCAAAATGTACAGTGAGCTTATATAATTTAATCAAGGAAAGGTCCAGTAAGAGACAATTTTCTCCTCAACAACAAACCGAACATCAAATTCCTGTTGCATAACCATGCTGCATTATCTTTCAAGAGATCAGTGTTAGAATAATATACAGGACAACCTTTGTCTTGTTTGATATGATTGAATAACAACTTAAGTGGTAAATGCATGATGTGAAAGTGAAAGAAACAATGACTCTAGCTGTGTGGCACAATTATAGACAAAAAGAAGTACATCTAAACTGCACCAGGAAATAAAAATCATGTTTATGTCAACAACACTGGGAAACAGGAAAAGATCTAGTCCTAGACCTGATAAATTTTTTTATTCTTTTCTAAATCTCTCATGAATCTTTTGAACAATCAGTTTGATTGTGTGTTAAACCAGTAAACACGATGGCTGTGCTAGAAAGACATATATTCCTATGTTAACTATATAGCCTCCCTTGGTAATGATTTTATGGCTCTTTCTGGTTGTTTGGTTGGTCAATGTACCCTCCCCAGCTGCATCATTGCCTGCATGTACAGTAGCTAATCTGCCATCTCTCTTTCTATAGCACCTGTCAATGAAGCGTTTATGAGCAGTAAATGAGCACTGCACAGCTTATAACATTTTAACACAATCCCTCATTAAGAAAGGGTTTTTTTTTTTCACTTTTCATTCATTAATTCAACTCATGCCAAGGTAACCACCTACCTTCACATTCCCAATGGCTTGGCTCTACAAATTATATAATGCTCTCTGTGAGAAACAAGCAAAAATTTTTAAAGTATTCCTTCTGGTATTCAAAACAGCTTTCTCATCAAGCAGTAGCAGGTTACTTTTGGGTGAAGCACAGAATCCTTCTCTCTGTGTTTTAATGTGTGTATGGCATTAAATAAAACACTTCAATTATATATGAAGTAACTGCATGTGATTTTTTTAAAAATCTGCTTAGAAAACGGATTTCACATTTGGTCAACTGGGGTGATGTTGGTTCAAAGAAGGACTGTTAATCAAGTTGAAAAAAGTCAGCAAAGTCAGTGGACTTAAGTTCATGGGTATATCTTTTCCCCTACTATCTGAGTATTTCCTTTGTCAACATGCCAGCCCTCCAAACCCTTGCTTGGTCTCTTCCCAAGACAACTATCAATTCCGTCACTTCACTGGTTAGCCGCTTGAAAAAAGAGACCCCTTATACCAACGGGTTTACTGCCACCTTTTCCAGACACAATAATCATCAAGAATTTCTTCTGGACTTTATCTTCTCACTGTGTGGAAGTCAGAAGAAGTGCAAGACCTCACAAATGAGCACTAAGTTTGCCAGAGTGTAAAAATCCCTTTGATTATTTTCCCACAGTGAAGTTTCATAGGGAAGGCAAAATGCACAAGAAAGCAGAGAAGCATTAGACTCAATATATATACCACCTCAGCATTCACAAAACATATCTAATAAAATATATGTAATCCCATAATCCAGTGGGGTTTTATTTAAAAGATCACTAAGACCTTGAGATTGCCAGGAGGCAATCTGTGAACTTTTTTAAAGTCATGACTTTCAAATCCATATGAAAACTGAACAATGAGATAGTGATCATCAACAGTCTGGGAGGAGACAGGCAACTTATCTTGTCAGCTCTAGTTTAGAACACTTGAATTCTTTGCTAACTGGATCCAGAAAACAAGCAATAATGTGGGTCAGCAGTCTGCTGCAAAATTTCAAAATGCTATGGCCATGAGATTGGGAAAGTTAGTCCCCTAGAGCAACTAATAAATAGCCAGAAAAAAACTAGAAAATAGTCTGGAGCAAGATGGGGGATATCTGTGACCAGACAACATCATACACCAGTCTGCAATGGGTGGGACGGCTGAGATCTCAGCATAAGAACTGTAAGTAAAGATTCCCAAACTGCAGAGCTGGTGTCCCTCTTCCACTGGCATGGCAGGCTGAGTTGGAAGACTTCCTGTGGGAAAAAGAAGCAGTCTACTAGGAGGAAGGGAAGGTAGCTCCAACTGAAGTTTTAGTTAACTGATTTGGACTGCTGAATACAAGATATGAGCACAGATAAACCTGGAGAAAGCAGGAAAGGAACCTGGAGGTTTCTCCCAGCAAAGATGGGGCAGGGCTGATGGAAAAAAAAAAAAGAACACACACACACACACACACACACACACACATATAAAAAGGAAGATTTTTGCATCAGCTGAGCTCAGAATGCTGAAAAAGGGCTGTGTGCCAAGAAAAGGGGCATACAGAACTGGGCACCAACTCTGGTTCTTGAATAGTAACTGGGGGGCTGGAGATTGGCTCTGAAAACAGGATTTCTTTATTTTTTCCTTTTTTTCCTTCTCATTCTAAGTAGCTCATTAGAGAAAGCCTCAGACATTTTCAGTTACCATCACTGATCCAGGCAACAGTGGAGTTAAGATAGAGAGATGAAGAAAGAAGTCAAATGTAGGAGTATAACCCCTAAAGGGCTTATCTTCCCTGAGAAAAGGGAGAGGTGGTGCCCAGCTCAAGTGGCTGCCCTCCCTCAGAGAACTCAGACCCTAGGGCCTGGGGTAAGGGGGGAGGAAGAAGCAGCTTAAGCTTGGCTGCTGACACTCTCAGCCTCTGGCTGGGACAGAGGCTACTAAGAATTAAAGGCAATGCTCATCTTTATGCTGGTGGGGATCTGCAGGCTGACAAGCACCATCTCTACTGGACAGGATAGGAAATGTGCAGCATCAAGAGGTCTCAAAGGAAAGTCTGACAAATTTCTGGGTATCATCCTCAGGGAACTTGATACTGATTACACCCTCTTCTTGACACTTGGGCCCATCTGGTCTGGGTAAATCTGATTGCAGTAATCAAGGAAACCAGATGCCTAGACAACACAAAATTATGATTCACACTGGAAAAAATGAAGATATGGCCCAGTCAAAGGAACAAACTTACACTTCAAATGAGGTACAGAAGTTGAAACAACTAGTTAAACATATTCAACAAGCATGCTAAATCAATTCAGAAGTCAAATCAATGAGCTGAGGGAAGATATGGCAAAAGAGATGAAGGGCAAAAGAAGACACTGAGTGAACATAAGGAAGAAATTGAGTTTGAAAAAACAATAGGTAGAACATAAGGGAATGAAAGGTATAATAGAAGAGATGTAAAACACAATGGAGACTATAACAGCAGATTTGAAGAGGCAGAAGAAAGGATTCAGGAATTAGAGGGCAGGACATTTGAAATCCTACTCAGAAATGAACAGATAGGGGAAGAAGGGAAAAACTATGAGCAGAGTCTCAGGGAATTGAATGTCAACCTGAAGAGAATGAATATACATGTCATGGATGCCAGAAAGAGAAAAGAAGGGAAAAGGGGCAGAAACAATAAATGGAGGAAATAATCACTGAGAATTTCCTCTCTTATAAAAGATATAAAATTACAGATCCAAGAAGTACAGCATACCCTAAACAGGATATATCTGAATGGGCCTATTCCAAGACAGTTAATAATCAGATTATCAAATGTCAAAGACAAGGAGAGAACTCTGAAAGCAGCAAGACAAAAGTGATCTATGACATACAAAGGAAGCTCAATAAGACTATGTGAGGATTTCTCAGTAGAAATGATGGAGGCGAGAAGGCAGTATTATGATATATTTAAGATACTGAAAGAGAAACTTCCAATCAAGAATTCTATATCTGGCAAAACTGTCTTTCAAAAATGAGGGAGAGTTTAAAATATTTTCAAACAGACACTGAGAGAGTTTGTGAACAAGAGACCTGCTCTACAGGAAATACTAAAGGGAGCACTACAGTCAGATAGGAAAAAGCAAGACAGAGAGGTTTGGAGAAGAGAGTAGAAATGAAGACTATCATTGAAAATAAAAAAGGAGAGAGAGAAAATTAAAATAAAGAATAATAAAATAAAATAAAATACATATCAATTCCAAAAATCAAAATGGCAGATAGTAGACATTATGTTAAGTGAAATTAGCCAGAAACAAATGAACGGGTACTCTGTGGACTCACTGATACGAACTAACATTGATGAGTGAAATTTGAGAGCTAAAGTTAAGAACACAGGTTATCAGAAGATAGAAAGAGGTTAGAAATTGGGCATTTGATACTGAAGGAGTACAAAGGGTAAACAGGATTGACTGAATAGATCCAGAAATGGATAGCATTATACTGTGAAATGATAACACAATATTGCAGGTACTCTGAACAAAGATGAGTGTGAGTACAGTTGAAAGAGGAAGGCTAGGGGCATATATGATACCAGAACGAAAGACAGAAGATAAAGACTGGGATTGCATAACTTAGTGAAACCTAGAGTGGTCAATGATGGTGATTACATACACAAATACAAGAATGTTTTTAAAAGAGGGAGAAAAATGAATGTCAACATTGCAAGGTGTTGAAAATTGGATGGTACAAGGGAAAAAATACAATCAATGCAAACTAGAGTCTACAGTTAATGGTAACATTGTAAGATGCTTCCATTAATTGTAATAAAGGCAATACACCAAAGCTAAATATCTTCAACAGGGGGATATAAGGAAGTAATATGGGATTCTTGGTGGCAGTGGTGTTGTCTGACTTTTTCATTTTATTTTACTTTATTTTATTTTTTCTTCTTTTATATTTTTCTTCACTTTTTTCTTCTTTTTGTCTGTCTTTGTGGAAGAAATGGAAATGTCCTCATATAGGTTGCAGAGATGAATGCATAACTATGTGACTACACCTGGAATCATTGATTGTTCACTTAGAATTGATTGTATGG
Organism: Choloepus didactylus; assembly: GCF_015220235.1. Classification (NCBI taxonomy): domain Eukaryota; kingdom Metazoa; phylum Chordata; class Mammalia; order Pilosa; family Megalonychidae; genus Choloepus; species Choloepus didactylus. The sequence continues at coordinate 111,100,098 of NC_051309.1, read as the reverse complement.
TGTGTGAATAAAACTGTTTAAAAAGTAAACAGAGGGATACAAGTGCTGGAATAAATGTGGACAGAGGGATGTACCTACTCACTGTTGGTGGGGAAGTAGAATGGTGCAGCCCATCTGGAGGGCAGTGTGGTGGTTCCACAGGAAGCTAACTCTGGGGTTGCCACATTGTCCTGAAGCCTCATTACTGGATCCATACTTGGAAGAACTGAGAGCAGGGACATGAATGGACATTGCACACTGGTGTATATGGTGGCAGTATTCATGATTCACAATGGATGGAGGTGATCTAAGGGTACATTGACTGATAAATGGAATGTTGAACTGTGGTATATACATACAATGAAATATTGAGCAGCATCAAGAATAAATGAAGTTGTGAGATATGCAACTAGGTGAATGGACCTTAAGAACAGTATATTGAGTGAAATAAGCCAGAATTGAAAAGATAAACATTATAACACCTCACTTATGTACAAAATCTGAGAACTGAATCTGAGAGCATAGGTTATCAGATGGTAAAGTTTCCTAGACTATAAGTTCTTACAGCAGTCACATCTATTTATAAGTTGTAATGCTTATTTCTAAATTCTGAGATGATGAGCTGTTGGTGTATAACCTGGTCAGTCCCTGGAAATTTAGGTGTCTGTGTGACACCTCAGACTCAGAGCCAGAGTTCAACAGCTATGAATATCAGCATTATCCCATACAGCAAATATTAAAGAAGCTGAAAAAAAGATCAGACTTTAATTAGAGATATGAACAAAATGGACTTTGTTAGGACTAAGGTAAACGAGACTACAGGGAAAAAGATGATATATACTGTGTTTTAAAACTTCAACTTCTATGTGATACCAAAGATGTTTATTTGGTAGAAAATCTATATTTTCTGTAGCATGTTAAATAATAACTTGTATGGTCAGTTTTTTCAAACACCATAATTACATGGAACCTTGAAAAGGAGGTGGGATCTGGTTGGTTTGTACAGGTTAGCATGGAACCCCAATACATCCCATACTAATTTGGGAAAAGAATAAAAATGTATTTGCAAATACAGTCCCTTGAGGGACTGAGGAAAAATTGGAAATATTAAACTTCTCACCTGAGAAGTTCCTGATATTATCACAAACATTGGGGCTACCATTGTAATAGGCCAAGTCCTCAATTTTTGGGCTTCACCTTATGAAGCTTTTTACTGGAAAGGAGAAGTTAAGCCTACTTACAATTTTGCCTAAGCATCACCCTCAGAGAACCTCTTTTATTGCTCAGATGTGGTCTCTCTCTCTAAGCCAATAACAGCAGGTAAACTCACTGTCCTCCCCCTATGTGGGACATGACTCCCAGGGTTATAAATCTCCCTGGCAATGTGGGACATGACTCCTGGGGATGGGCATGGACCAGCATGGTGGGATTGAGAAAGCCTTCTTGACAAAAAGGGAGAAGAGAAATGAAACAAAATAAAGTTTCAGTGGCTGAGAGACTTCAAATGGAGTCAAGAGGTCATTCTGGAGGTTATTCTTATGCATTTTATAGATATCCCTTTTTAGTTATTAGTGTATTCGAATAGCTAGAAGGAAATACCTGAAATAGTTGAACTGCAATCCAGTATCCTTGATTCTTGAAGATGATTGTATAACTATGTAGCTTATATGGTGTGACTGTATGATTGTGAAAACATTGTGGCTCACATCCCTTTATCCAGTGTATAGACAGATGAGTAGAAAAAAGGGGGACAAAATGTAAATGAATAATGGAGGTGGGGGAAGGAGTAGGAGATGTTTTGGTTGTTCTTTCATACTTTTTATTTTTACTCTTAGTGTCATTTTTATTTCTTGGAGTAATGAAAATGTTCAAACAATTGATTATGGTGATGAATGTACAACTATATGATGATACTGTTAACGATTGTGCACTTTGGATGATTGTATGGTATGTGAATATATCTCAATAAAATTTCATTTTAAAATAATTTTAAAATATTTGTTCTGCAGATATCTTCTAATCAGTTTATTCTCTCAATGAAATGCTGCCACATTAAAATCTTGGTATTTACTGAACAAGAATAGAGGTGCTTCAATTGTGGGCAGGTTGTTTATTTTCACTGTTTCAAGATTAAGTATTCTGTGCAGGGCATTTCCTACAAATATGACAAGAAATGGAAGAAACCATATGGGAACATTTCAATCTCTGCTTACCTATTATTTAAGTTATCTTTGTTCTCAGAATAATATCATCAACTTTGTGGATGAAATAGTACTATTTCATTACCCCCAGGGTTCTTACACATAGTAAAACTTAGGTAACAAATTTTTTATTTCATTTCATTCCCATTATTTGAGACTTGTTAAGAATTAACCTTATCTCAAATCCAATTTCTCTATTTCACTTGGTTAAATGGGTATGGGGTACCCTTTATTGTTATAGATGAGAGCATAAGGCCTTACCTAGTTACCCTCATTGATCACAAACCATTAGTGTAAACATTTTTGTTCTTTTCCTTCAGTTGTCATTTCATTTTGTTTTCTATAAAAAGCAGTAACATCAAAACTCATATGCAGAAGTCTTTTGGCATGAATGGTACATGGCACTGGAGAAGTGTGGAAAGAATGTAAATGATTCCTAATCATCAGGAGTGTAGAAAGAATGTAAATGATTCCTAATTATCAGGTCCTGCATCTGGAAACTTGCTTTGCCTTTTCTTAGCTGCGAAAAGGTTTATTCATAGCTGTCAACCTACTTTTGGTATCTGTCCAATGTATAACATCTGCCCGACAGATAAAATGTTATCAATACCTGGCATTCTGTAATCTGACCAATATTTACTGAGCACCTATCATCTGACAATGTTGTCAGGGCTGTGGACCCACCAGTAACAGAAAAATTCTAATCTTCATGGAGCCTACAATCTACTGGTGTTTTACCAAATTATAAGCATTTGCTAAACACTCAGTAAATTATAGTTATTATTTTATTACTATTTTTATTGTAACTATTATAGATTTACTAAAAATAAGTCCCTTTGTAAAAAGTTTTATCTTCTATTGAGAGAAGTTTCTGAGAATCTATTGGGTGTATGAGATGATTGTGATCCTCAGAAACATCATGCTGAAGATAAGTACTGATAGTCATAGCAATTAGAATATTACTCATATATGTACATGCAAAGGCACAGTGTACTCTAGTACTTTGGAGATTTATTCATTTCTGTAATAGATAAAGCCACAAGTATTTGGACTTGAAATCAGTAGTTATTAAAAACATCCTCTGGGTACCCATTTTGTTCTTGAGGGAAATGCATTAAGACAGCACATGGGCTATTCGCTTGCTATAGCTGAGCTCTGAAATGACAAAAGAATTTTTACACTTTTAAATTTGTGAATATGCAAGTATTATTTTTAAAAATAAATATGTTGGGTTGTAATAATTGTTTAAAATTAAGATTGATCATGATTGCACAACTAACTGAAGATAATGTGAGACATTGATTGTTTATCTTGGACAGAATACATGTCCTTGTTTGAGGTCATCAAAGAAATTACTATATATAACCACTTGTTAAATCATACTTTGAAAGTTATCACCTTTGTTGCATATATATTTCACGATAAGGAAATAAGTGAAATTGTGGAACTGTAACCCATAACATTCTTTGAAATTTGCTTTCTAACTTCTTGTTAAATTGTACTTTGAAAGTCATCACTTTTCTGTATATATGTTATATTTTACAATCAAAAACGTAAAAAAAAAATTTTTTAATGAATGAGCTCTACCTATAACAACTAAAAAATTAAAAAATAAAAATATTTGTATTGGTAGTTATTTAGTTTCTGTTAGATTGCTGAAGGGAAATCCTGGAAAATATTTATAGGTTTGTTTTTATTCCTTAATATGCAATTTAGTAATTTTCTTCAGTTTCCATCTGAAAAGTGAAAGTCATAATTGTAGGTATATTTTTGTACTGGAATTTATCAGAGTGAAACAATGTTTTAAAAAAAAAGGCCAAAACTAGTATTTTGATTCCTCCTTAAAGTCCATAAATCATTGCATTATAAAAGTGAGGACATCTAAGTATTAGTTTTTTCTTACAAAGGGCTATCTAAGCTACTAGAGCATCTTTTGAATTTCAAATGGTAAAAATAACAATTCTTTAGCTTTTGTTCAAGGAACTGTAAAATAATGAAGCAGTTATAAAGTACTTGGATTTGAGATGTTAACTGTTAAAGCAACTTTAAGGTTTCCCTGTAAATTTGTGTCAGGCTAAAGTTTATAAAAATAATCCTTGATGAACAGAAAAATAATGTGATTATAAAACTAAAATTATTCATGTTTTCATAAACACTTGTCAATTCCATTTTTTTTTTTTTTAAAGCTCTGGTTCTTAGCCAAATTTTAAGTTTTAGGTAATTTTTTTAAAATAAGATTTTTATTTTAGAAGGGTTTTACATTTACAAAAATTGTGAAGATAGTTCTGAGTCCCCATATATTTCCCCCAAGTTTCCCCTATTACTAACATCTTATATTAGTATGATACATTTGTCACAATTAATGAACCAATATTTATACAGGGCTATTGAATAAAATCCATATTTATTCAGATTTCCTTAGTCTTTACCTAATGTCCTTTTTCTGTTCTAAGATCCCATCCAAGATACTACATTATATTTCTTCACTATATGTCCCTAGGCTCCTGTATTAGTTAGGGTTCTCTAGGGAAACAAACCCAACAGGAGATATTTATAAATATGATATTTTATAAAAATGTCTCACGCAACTGTGGGGATGCATGAGTCCAAATTCTGTACAACAGGCAGCAAGGTGGGACTTTGATGAACTTCCCAGGAGAGGCTGGCTAGCCGAAGAAGAAGTAAAAGTTCTCTCTTCTCCCTTGCAGGTCATCAACTGATTGGATTAAATCCAGCTGACTGAATTCTCTCATTGCAGAAGACACGCCCTTTGTTAATGTAATCAGTTTCAGATGCAGTCAATTGACTGATGATTTAATAAAACAGCTCTCTGGTTTATTAACCAGCCACGAATGTTCTTGCAGTAATGGTTAGGCCAGTGCTTGCTTGACCATACACCTGGGCATCATCAGCTGGCCAAGCTGACACATGAACTTATGCATCACAGCTCCTGTTAGCGGAGTCAGTTTCTCAGACTTTTGTTGTTTATATGTCCTTGACAGTTTTGAAATGTACTGCTCAGGTGTTTTGTAGAATATCCCTCAGTTGGGGTTTGCCAGATGTTTTTTCTCATGGTTAGAAAGAGTCTGTGGGTTTTGGGGAGGACGATCATGGAGGTAAAGTACCCTCCTCATCATACCATATCAAGTGTACACACTATCAGCATGACTTACCACATTGATCATGCTAAACTTGATCACCTGGAAGAGGTAGTGGTTGCTAGGTTTCTCTACTGCAAAGTCATTCCTTATTCCCCCTTTTCAACACTGTACTCTTGAAGAAAGTCACTATGTGCAGCCCACACTTCAGGGGTTGAAATTTAGCAGGTTTTTTTAAACTTTAAATTTGACATGAATTTTTTCCCAATATGAAGCTGTATTTGGAAATATTTGGTTTTCAAAGAAAGACCATTAGAAATTTCATGACTAGGACAACAGTCTCCTTCCTTTTTATAGCACTTAGCTAGGGGTGATGTTCCAAATGGTGATAGGACTCTTATTGGACAATTTTCAACCTCAAGAATTTTTTAGGTTTATGTGCCCGTTTCTCTTTAAGTGTGCAGAATCCCAGGAGTTCCGGTGGAGTTTTTATGTGTATCCAGTAGCTCTACTGTTCTCTTCAAACATTTATACAAAGTGAATATAACAATCATCTCCATTGAATTTAATAGTAGTTGCCTCTCTTGTGTAGCTTATATGTGTAGAGTTAATACTGCAAGAAACTAGGAGCAGCATAATGAGTGAAAATCTCCAACAGCAGGCTCAACTGGTCACATCCTTCATGAAGAGACAAGGATTCCAGCTATCCCAGAAACACCCAAAACAATATTTCCCAGGGTCTCACCTGCACAAGCTTGATTACTGCAATTTGACAAATCCTTCAAACCAGGAGGTGCATCGATGGACTAATGGCACTAACTTTTATTTATATTGTGATCTCGAGAGCCTGTGATCATTTCTGCACGTTCTTTATAAATATGAGCTCATCAGAGAACCTAATATAAAACTTCCTCTTTTTCTTTGTAAAATTTCCTCTATTTTTCCATATTACACTTGGAAAGTTAGAAGTCTGTTGGTTTGTGTTTATTATTGGATTATGTGTATTGCTTTTTCATGATTATTGTTACTATTTAATAACCCCAAATTAAGTTTTCTTATTATTTTGAGAGATGAATTTTTCTGCAAGGTAAAGTCTGAACATCTCCAATGTTACTTTTAAAGGAATAAGGGCTACCAGCTACATCTGGATCAGTGAATTCTCTTGTCATTAATAAATCTTGTAACTTTGCCAGTTTTCTAATATTCTATTTGGAGGACATATTCCACATGCTTCTTCTGGCTGGCTTCTTCTTTGACCTGATGACATGAATTCTATTCCTATCCCTTCTTATAATTTCCTAATAGGCTTCATTTTTGTTCTTTCATTCAACAAATACATACTGAAAGTCTACTCTGTGACAAGCACTTTTTGAAACTCTTGGGACACAAGAGTGAACAAAATAGAGCAGCCTTCCTGTTTTTAGGGACTTTAATGGATAATGGAGGAAAACAATAAACATCATAAATAAGCAAATTGTCTAGTATGTTGTGCCGGTTTGAATGTATTGTGTCCCCCAAATGCCATTATCTTTGTGGTCTTGTTGGACAGATGTTTTTGGTGCTGGTTAGATTTGCTTGGAATGTGCCCCACTCAGCTGTGGGTAATAATTTTGATGAGATGTTCCCATGGAGGTGTGGCCCCACGCATTCAGGGTGGGCCTTGAGCAGTGGAGCCATATAAATGAACTGACTGAGAGAGAGAAAACTCAGTGAGTGCAGCTGGGAGTGATGTTTTGAAGAGGAGCAAGCTTGCTAGAGAGGAACGTCCTGGGAGAAAGCCGTTTTGAGGCCGGAGCTTTGGAGCAGATGCCGGCTGCCTTCCTAGCTAGCAGAGGTTTTCTGGACACCATTGGCCATCCTCCAGTGAAGGTACCTGAATGCTGGTGTGTTACCTTGGACGCTTTGTGGCCTTAAGACTGTAACTGTGTAGCAAAATAAACCCCCATTTTATAAAAGCCTATCCATCTCTGGTGTTTTGCATTCTGCAGCATTAGCAAACTAGGACAGATTTTGGTACCAGGAGTGGGGTACTTTTGCTGCTGAGTTTGCAGATAACAAACATGTTGGAATGGCTTTTTAAATGGATAAGGGGAAGATTCTGGAAGAATTATGAGGTGCTTGATAGAAAAGGCCAAAACTTCTTTAAAGAGACTGTTTGTGGAAATATGGACTCTAAAGATACTTCTGATGAGGCCTTGAACAGAAATGATGAATATGTTGTTGTACACTGGAAGAAAGGTGATCCTTGTTTTAAAGTGGCACAGAATTTGGCAAAATTGAGTCCTGGTGTCAGATGGAAGGAGGAATTTGAAAGCAACAACCTGGAATACTTAGCTGAGGAGATCTCCAAACTACGTGTGGAGGATGTATCCTGGCTCCTCCTTGCAGCTTATAGTAAAATGCAAGTGGAGAGAGAGATAAACTTAGAACTGAACTCTTGGGTTCAAAGAAACCAGAAGCTGATGGCTTGGAAAATTCCAGACTTCCAAGGGGTGGAATCCCAGAAGCTACAGCCCAACATGAGGATGTAATCAAACATGGAACCCAGCAGCCATTTAAGTACAAGCCAAGATTGGAAAAGGAGTTAAGCAGAAAGGATTTGTGGAAAGTCCTATTGTCTGATGGCTTTGACCACTGCATGCTTCATGCAAAGCCAACAGAATTTTTGCAAGATCTTTATAGACAGAGCCATTGCCAGTCTGGACTGGAAGAGACAGACAAGGAACAAACTGAAGGAAAAATTTCTTCAAATACAGAGCCATGGAGGTTGAGGTCTGGAGTCAGGAGGTCTGGGGCTGGGAAAGTGGAGCAGCCCACACGCATGGAAAGGGTGAGTTTGCCCTGGAGGTCGAGGGCGGGCTTTCTGCCTCGATGCTCTGGAAGAGTTTTGCCACCTCAGGTCCCAAAGAGGGTGGAGCACATTTCCAGGGAATTGGGGAGAGCCTGGATGCCACCCCACTGTTCTGAAGGGGTTGAGCGTGTCCCCCGGAGATGGAAGGGAATCCGGGAGCTGCCCCGATGTTTGAGGAGGGTGGGGCCGAGAAGGTGGTCTCCCCAATGTGTGGAAATGTTGGAGCACTCACCCAAGCATTTGGAGAGAAAAGGGCTGCCACAAAGGCCCTTAAGAAGGGTTAGGCTCCCGCTCTCTCAAGCCCCATGGATGCAAGGTTGTTCTGTAAATGACTCTCAGACTTTGAAATCTAATGGACTTTGTCCTGCGGGTTTTAGGAACTGTTTTGGTCCTGTTAAACCTGTTTTCCTTACTGTTTCTCCTTATGGCAATGGAAATGTTTATCCTATGAATGTTCCTCCTTTGTATATTGAAAACACATAACTTGTTCTAAGTTCACAGATCCACAGCTAAAGAAAAATTATGCCTTAGGACTGGCCATGCTTATAAATTGATTTTGATGGGATTTTGTACTTAACTTTTGTTACTGAAATGATTTAAGTTTCTGTGATATTGTGATGAAATGACTGTATTTTGTATTTGGAAAGATAATGTCATTTTGGGGTCCAGGGGGTGGAATGTGCCAGTTTGAATGTATTGTGTCCCCCAAATGCCATTATCTTTGTGGTCTTGTTGGACAGACGTTTTTGGTGCTGGTTAGATTTGCTTGGAATGTGCCCCACTCAGCTGTGGGTAATAATTTTGATGAGATGTTCCCATGGAGGTGTGGCCCCACCCATTCAGGGTGGGCCTTGATCAGTGGAGCCATATAGATGAACTGACTGAGAGAGAGAAAACTCAGTGAGTGCAGCTGGGAGTGATGTTTTGAAGAGGAGCAAGCTTGCTAGAGAGGAACGTCCTGGGAGAAAGCCGTTTTGAGGCCGGAGCTTTGGAGCAGATGCTGGCTGCCCTCCTAGCTAGCAGACGTTTTCCGGACACCATTGGCCATCCTCCGGTGAAGGTACCCGATTGCTGGTGTGTTACCTTGGACGCTTTGTGGCCTTAAGACTGTAACTGTGTAGCCAAATAAACCCCCTTTTTATAAAAGCCTATCCATCTCTGGTGTTTTGCATTCTGCAGCATTAGCATACTAGGACATATGTTAAAAGGCAAGAAGCACCAAGGAGGAAAAAAAAAATATGGAGCGTGGTACGAGTTATATCAGGAGTACCAGTGCTGTGGGGAGGAGGATGCAATTTTAAATTTTCCATTTAGGTGTACCCCTTTTACATCCTTCTTATTATTTACCCTTTTCCACTGATATGTTCCATTCAGGTATCCTATCCAGTAAAATATTTTTGATTGTTTTTACCTTAATGTAGTAGAATTTTACATGTAGATTTGATTTTATATCATTATAATTAGCAAAACCTATATTTTATGCATTTTGTTAATATGACAACTGGGCAGAGTCTTCTTTATTTTCTGTTAAGAATCTCCTCCATCCCTGATGAGAAATATCCTTTATGAGAAATAAACGTCACCCGTAATGTCCCCCACAATACACCTGGATGGACAGAGTTTGGCAGGTCTTGGTAGGTACAAATACCAGATTCCCCGTGAAGGATGGAAGCTATGAGAACAGGAAAGGTGAAGGAAACAAAAAACAGGGGAAGCCACCATGAATTTGACTGGATTGCTGCATTGTTGCCCAGAACATTCTTGTTTTGAAACATCCAAAATTGCTGGCCTCGAAAACCTCCAAACTATCAGTTTCCCATTTTTTTCCTTTTTCCACAAATATCAGATTAAAATTGTTTTGATCTGGCTAGTGTGTTTGCTGTTAAGTGTTTTTATCTTAGTCTTCATGCAATATCATGTCCCTCCCCAGGAACTGAGCATTATGTTATCATGTAGTAAGCCAAGAAAACTAAAGTCTGTTCTTTGAAGACTTTAGTGTATTTCTCTCTTCACTTCTCATATATGCCTATTCTTTTTCCAAAGTCACAGATTTCAATAGGGGAGGAGATAAAAATAACACATGGACTCCCAAATGCTTCTGTTTCCTAGTTAGAATAAAGAGTAACATACAGGTAACAAAATGCTGTTCTGCTTACCTCCTAAATATATTGTGAGGAGTGAACAAATGAGAAAAAGTTAGTAAAAGTATGAGGTTCTATTAAAATGAAAAGACATTTCTCTGAAGAGAAAATACAAAGTCTAACAACACATGAAAAAAAGTTATCCTCACTAGTATTAGGAGACTCAAATCAAGACCACATTGAGATATCATCTCACAGCAATAAGAATGGCTGCCATCAAACTAACAGGAAACTACAAATGCTGGAGAGGACGTGGAGAAATTGGAACTCTTATTCATTGCTGGTGGGAAGGTATAATGGTACAGTCACTCTGGAAGACAGTTTGGTGGTTCCTCAGAAAACTAGGTATTGAGTTACCCTACGATCCAACAATTGTACTTCTTGGTATATACCCAGAAGATCTGAAAGCAGTGACACGAACTGACATTTGCACTCTGATGTTCATAGTGGCTTTGTTCACAACTGCCGAGAGATGGAAACAACCCAAATGTCCTTCAACAAATGAGTGGGTAAACAAAATGTGGTATACACACACGATGGAATACTACTCAGCAGTAAGAAGGAATGAGGTCATGAAACATATGACAACATGGATGAAACTTGAAGACAATGCTGAGTGAAATAAGTCAGACACAAAAGGAGAGACACTGTATATAACCACTAACGTGAATTCTGTGAAAAATGTGAAATAATTGTTATCATGCAGAATATAGGGGACCTAGAGATAGACAGAAGCTAGTGAAGGGGGAATGATAATCCAATATGCACAGATATGATAATGAGGATGATCTTAATGGTATGGGAATGGTCAGGTGTGACTATGGTTTGTTAATGGGATTGTAAGTATCAGTGATTCATTACAGGTGATTATTTTTGTAAACGGTTGTTTAAAGGCATGTAATCCACAGAGTAGCACCACAAACCTAAATAAGTGATAGCACAATATACTTATAAAGTATGATACTGGTGAAGAAGGTTAACAACAGAGTGGTATGGAAAAACTACCCATTATGTATTAAATACTATATTTAATAGGAGTATCTTACCAACACTACACTAATACTAGGGATGAATAATTAGCAGCTGATAAGAGCTCTGGGATGTATAATTTTATGATAATTGTTTAAATTGAGAATGAACAAAGTGAAGCTAATGTAAGAAACTGACCATTTATCTTGGAATAGAATACAGATTAAGTGAAGTTAGGAATCCACTATTAATAAATCAAGCCCTTGACTTGAGGCTTGCTCTTCTGAAACTTAGGGTTGTAAATAGGAGGTTGAGCCCTCCTATAATTATTCCTCCAGGGAACCTCTTTTGTTGCTTAGATGTGGCCTTTCTATCTCTAAGCCCAACTCAGCAAATAACCTCCCCCCCATGAGGGACATGACTCCCAGGGGAATGAATCTCCCTGGCGATGTGGGACATGACTTCGAGGAGTGAGCCTGGCCCTGGCAGTAAGGGATTGAAAATGCCTACTTGATCAAAATGGAAAAGGTAACAAGCTGAGGTCACGTGGCTGAGATATCCCAAATAGAGTCGAGAGGCTATTCTGGAGCTTTCTCTTATGCAATCTCCAGCTAGACATTCCAAATGGCCACAGTATGCCATGCTCTTACCAAAAGTAGTTCTCAAATACCTAGGTCTCTACCTGAGATTCAATAAAAGATTCACTCACTAAGCTTTTTTGTTTTGTTTTGTTTTTTTAAGTTCAGTTTTACTGAAATAGATTCATATATCATACAATCATCCATGGTGTACAATCAACTGTTCACAGTGCCATCATATAGTTGTGCACTTATCACCCAAATCTATTTTTTGAACATTGTGCTTATAACAGAAAAAGTAAAAATAAGACTAAAAAATAAAAGTAAAAGAGAATGCCCAAATCATGCCCCCACTCCATTTTTATTCAGTTTTTGTCCCCACTTTTCTACTCATTACTCCATACGCTGGATAAAGGGAGTGTGAGCCACAAGGCCTTCACAATCACACTGTCACCCCTTGTAAGCTACATTGTTATACAATCGTCTCCAAGAGTCAAGACCACTGGGTTGCAGTTTGATAGTTTCAGGTATTCACTTCTAGCTATTCCAATACATTAAAACCTAAAAAGGGTTATCTATACAGTGTGTAAGAATGCCCACCAGAGTGACCTCTTGACTCCATTTGAAATCTCTCAGCCACTGAAACTTTATTTCATTTCATTTTGCATCCCCCTTTTGGTCAAGAAGATGTTCTCAATCCCACGATGTTGGGTCCAGATTCATCCTCAGGAGTGATATCCTGTGTTGCCACAGAGATTTACGCCCCTGGGAGTCAGATCCCACATAGCTGGGAGGGCAGTGTAACTCACTAAGTTTTATCTTTCAGAAACTTAAATCCACCAGTGTTCCTATACCAGAGAAGTCCTAAAACCCAGAAGCAACAGCCTTTTAAAGTTCAACAGTCAGATGCAGCCCCCTTCCCCACACTGTCAACATCTCCTTTCATATGAACAAGTTGGGGTTCTCACTGCCTAGACACCCCTGAAGATGGAGAAAGAGATTAAGTGAGAGGAAAGGGTAGCACCAAACAAGGTAAGATTTAACAAAGGTCTATGAATACTGAAACTTCATATAATTATGTATGTATTTTGGGGTGCTGGGTATTGGAATGGCTGGAAGGAGGTAAATGACATGGTGAAAATGAAGCCTATAGCATCCTTTGGGATTTGCTCTGTAGCTGCTCATTGAATTGTGCCTTGAAGGTCTTCACCTTTTCTGTATATACCTCACATTGCATAATAGGGACGGGACTGAGACTGTGGAACTGTAACCCATAACAATTTTTAAAATTACCTATATGACTGCTTGTTGAGCTGTTCATCAAGAGTTGACACCTTTCTGTTTGTAGGTTATGTTTTACAATAATGGAAATGGCTGAAGTTGTGGAACTGTGACCCATGACATTCTTTGACTTTTGCTGTCCAACAACTTTGAAAGTTATCACTGTTATGTATGTAAGTTAAAGTTCACAATAAACATAATAATAAAAAATCGTAAATATATATATGTAATGTGATCATCCTTGTATTACTTCTGGTCAGGATTCCTCACAAACCAGTTACAATGCTAGGAAATATAAGGCATTAAAGTTGATACAAAGACTTCTTTTGAGTTGAGTAAGGACATTTGGTCCACAGTATTTGCTCTGGTATCACCTTTACAGTTTTCTCATGTTGATTCAGTCATGGTCCGCCTGTCAATGTTTAGTTTGCAGGAATAAATCCTTCCCATGTGAACACCATATCTCTTAAGTAGGTAAGATGTGAGTTTTATACATAAAATAACGCCTCATCAGGTTGTTTGGAACAGTAAACAAAATGGCATATGCATTGTGTGTGGCATAACAACTGAGACATAATAGGGATGTGATAAATGTTTGCTCTCTCCATCATCAAAAATAAATGAAAGTTTGTAATAATCTGAACAATGATAGACAAATAAAATGAAGACAATCAATGGCAGGCATGGCCTCCCCAGTGTCATTTCAAATTAAATCCAATTGGCCATAATAAAAAGCATTTTTAACCATGAATGAAGCAAGTCTAGTCATGATCCATCATAGTATTATATCACACTTATTTTAGACTTTCCAAAAGGAGCATCTTTGTATTTAACCCAAATGAGAAAAGACCTTTATGTGTATATCAGCAGCACAGCATCCCAACCAAAAAGTTAGAGGAGATGTATATAATAAAGCAGTCTTCTGAGCATTAAGATAAGCTTCTTTCCATCTATAAGTTTACCCTTTAGGAAACTGAAGTCTCTTTTTTTATATCTGGAACCTGAGGGGAAAATCAATACTGCTATCCATTTGAAATGCTTTGGTTTTCTGCCCCCACACTTGCTTCTGTTTGCTAATACACAAGAAAACCACTAGCATCAGAGCTTCTGACAGAACCCACCCCATTTATGAGACCATAATTATCATTGGAGTACTTTGTTATCCTTCTTCTCCATGGCGTCACACAATGGTATCTCAACTCTTCAGCCCATTGCCCGTTATTAGAAAGGCTCCTAACCATCAGAATTCTAGCTCAACCAAACCTGTTTGTTTTACTTAATCACTGTTTGCATCTCTGGAAAACCTGACTTTACCAATTATGCATGTATGTCTGTCTGTCTGTCTGTCTGTCTGTCTATCTGTCTATCTATCTATCTATCTATCTCATCTTTACTACCCAAGCCTCTGCTCTTGAAGGACTTTCGTGATCCCCCCTCCTTCCACGGGCTTCTTCTCCTCTAGGCAGGGTATAGTGTAGAGAGAAACAGTAACCATCCTTCAGCTCCTGGAGCTTATAGACTACCAGGAACGATGATTCTTCAATAACTATGATTAGACGACAGGGTGCTATGGAAACATAATAGGATCCAATTTAGTTGGGATCACAGAAAGTGAAACGCTGAGATATGGATGGAGGAAGCTGGGTCAAGTAAAAGGGGTAAAAGTCTTAGGGAACAGTTAAGAAAGTCCTAAGGCAAGGGAGATCATGGCCTTGGGGGAGCCAAAGGAAGCATGGCTGAAGCAAGGTAAGGAGGGGAGAATGTCTTATTAGCACTATTGTTTTATATAATTTTTTGCAACCCCTGTAAATATTGAGTTTCCTGGCAAGTAAAACATCTTTCGCTCCTCACATAGTTTTGAGCAATATGCTATAACTAAAATTTATTGATTGATACATTGACTATAGGAAAACTGATTTATTGAGAAGTCTCAACTCGGGCATACACACACACACTTGCACACATATTTGCTGGTTGTCTAAAAATACCAGACATGATTTAAAGCAAATTATGCACATTAATTTATTTAATCCTTTTAACAATTATCCTTATTTTACAGAGGAAAGTAAAGCCCAAAGCAGTTGAGTAGCTTTCCCAACAATAAAAAGCCACTAAGTGGTATTCAAAACCAGAAAACCAAGGAATATGGCTTCAGAGCATTTAAGCACTAAGCTATGAAACATTTTTTACTTTTTCCATTAATTGCTTTCCATTGTGCTCTATTGGAGCCATTTTTCTCATTCCTTCATTATAATTATGGAAAGTTTCAAAATGTTTTGAGCACTCTTGGTCATTAAAACTAACTCCTATCCAGTTTAAAGCACTGGTGGCCATGGAAGCCCATGGTGACCTCCGTGACTCTAGGAGCACAGAGTGGAGGAGAAGCAGAAGCCTCAGGGCTGCTCAGCAGCTGCCTTGTTAGGGGATGTCCCACCAAGAGAAGTGGCTATAAAATAAAAGAAAGTAAAAAGAGAACTGGGATGCCCCCCAAAATTTTCTCCCACTTTTGTTATTTTGCAATCTGAAACTAACAAAAAGGTTAAAGGAAATATATGGCATAAGAAAGAATGAGCAGGTTTCCCCATGTGTCCTGATTCATTCCACAATACAGAATGAAAAGGTATTTGTAGGCAATGCCCTTGCTTTTAATGAAGTAGGCTAGGACGATGCCAAGCTTTATTCAGCAATTAAGGAATCTAACATAACAGTGGATCAAGTCTTGTTTCAGGTACAATGGAGCCTGATCCATATTTTCTTAAAGTTCTAAAAATACAGAAATTTCATTGCAAGAACTCCCACAAAGCCCAAAATACTCTCTCTAATCCTAAACAAGAAAAAAGTTTCTTTGCTTTCACATTCTTTTCTAGATACCATCCTATCTCTGTTCTCTTCTCAGCAAAACCATATTTCTCAACTCACTGTCAACTGGACTCTGCCCCCACTTGATTACATAGCTCTTATCAGGGTTACCAAATCTATGCCACTCTTCCGTTCTTTCCTTACTTCATCTCTCTGCAGCATTTGCCACTGTTGACCTTTCTTGAAATTCTCTTTTCCCTTGGTGTTGGTGGTTTTCCTTTGGTCTTTTTGACAACTTCTTCCTGTTTCACCACACATCACTTAAATGTTGATGTGCCTCAGGGACCTTTCTTAGACTATCTTCTCTGTTCTTGTTACACAACATCCCTGAGTGGTTTCATGCATACCATGATCTCAACTACCATCTGTGTGCTATACACATGGATAATCTCCAAACTAACTCCAGCCCAGACTGTTTGCCTAAAATCTAGATCTAGGTATCAAATTGCTTACTAGTCATTTCAATTTAGATGTAAACAAGCATTTCAATTCACATATCCCAAACTGGGCTCATATTTCCCCAGCAGATCTCCTCCTCCTTCATTCACTGTACCAGTTAATAGCCCTACCATTTACCTAGACACTCCAGCCAAGACCTTCTGCTCCCTCAATCCTCACACTAATTCACCCACCATGTTTTGTTGTCCTGTCACCTTAATGCCACTCTACTGGACTACTTCTCTCCATCCCTTCTATCACTATCTCAATTCAGCACCCTGTCATCAATTATCTAATTGGTCCCTTTGGTTCTGAGTTCCCTTACAACACTTTCTCCATCCTGCAACCAGAATATTCTTTCTAAGTCTTAATTACTACTATGTCACTCTCCTGCACAAACTCTTTTAATATTTTCATTTCCCTGATAATTATTTATTTAACATGGCTTCAAGTTTACCTCTGTACCCTTATTTCTTGCCACTTATCCTTTATATGTCACATTTACTTGCATAATATTGAAGGTACTTGTGGTTTTTCAAATAAACCATATTCTCTTCCACTTACAGCCTTTGCTCATCCTACTCCTTATGTTTAGAATGCCCCTTCTTTATTTCTTCTCTTGGCTGACTCCTACTGGCTTACTGGAACTCAGCTTAGAGGCTTGATGGTGCTTCTGGGTGTTCTGATGATATCCTTATTAAGAATACTTATCATACTTAATGTAATCACATCAGATTGTTGTATCCTTTAAGGCAGAGTCTATTATATTAAAATGTATATTCTCAAGGCAAGCTACCATACCTGACACCCTAATTTTTATTCAATAAATATTTGTTAAATGAAAGGATTTTTTATTTTTAATAGGCAGTTTCTCAAATGCTTAAAAATTATAACTGTCTATTGTTTTACCTTTTCCCTCTTATACCTCCTAATATTTGTTTCCCATATCTGTGCATGATATTTGCTATGAAGTCCGATTTTAGATTAGCACTTAACCTAAACTCTGGAAATATAAAAATGAGAATTGTAAATTCTTTATTCTAAAGAAAGAGCTCCACATATCTCTGTATAGTGACTTAACTTTAAAATATAAAACAATTTCTGAATTCCTTCCAGCCTGCACATTTATTTTCTATAAAAGAGCAATGCCTGTGCATAGTTATCTCACTTATTTATGTTATTTTCTCTGTTCAAGCTTTCTAGCTCAACCCTCACCCTATAACAGTCTAAAGAGAAATTTGGGCCTCTGAAATGCTCTCTGAGAAAGAGCAGACTCAAAACGCCCACCATAGGCTATGTCCTCTTCAGTGATTTATTGGAAGTGTTTCCCACTTTGGTGATGGAAGAAGCCTGCCCGATGGTTCAGAACATTCAGTAGGCATTAAAAGCAGGCTCTTAGTCTGTAGAGTGAGAAAAATTTTATGAAATGACTTTGGGCAATGCAGCTGCAGAATCAATTAAGGCTGAATAGAGTCTCTGGTTGCCAATTTTAGTAATAGCAGAAAAATGAAAATGCTGAGGCTGGTAGCACCCAGATGTTCGAGTCCTGCTGACTGATACATTAGTGTGCATTCTTTCTGATCCCTTTGGTTCTTGAGCTTACCTATTGATATAAATAACTGCCGCTCTTACTCTGTTCCATGAAGTCCAATTACTGGAGGGGCTCAAAATACTACAGTAAAAAAACAAGTTCTATTGTTCCATTTTCATGGCTGAGGGGTCTTAGCCACCCCACACAAGTAGATCATCATTAGATTTAGTAGAAATAACAAAAAGTGAAGAATAAAATCCATGCCATAGAAACACTGGGGAAATAATAGCAGTACTATTTCAACTGTCAAACTTTTAAAAATTGGAATAAAATTCAAACCTTTCAACTTGTATTAGAAAGCAAACTTCTATCACTTTTATCATGTACAAGTATTACTGTTGTAGATCACTGCTCTTTTCATGCTTAGTATAAGTGCTGACTTTGATAGCCCCATCTTATACTTCTGATGAAGTGTAAGACCTCCAGATAAGACTCCCTCATTTATCTTTCAGTATTAGAGATTCTTCTTTATTCTCTGGCAAGGGTCCACAACTACCAAAGTAACTCAGATGAGATGGAAAAGTCTTTTACCCTAGACAAACAATGTCGGAAATCACAGTAAACAGGGGGATGACTTCAGTGAAAACTGAATGAAAAACACATATCTTTACTTGTTTTATCAGCTGAGAGGGCCTAGGACAATGATACCCCTGTAACAATGAACACATCTAGTGCCTAGTTCTTGGTTTTAATACAATTCTCTGATATAAAGAACTAGAGCTCTTTGAGAAATGGCTGATTATAAGATTGGGACAGAAAATATAAAAGATGAGTCTTCAGTCCCTTACGGTGCCAGAACGCAAACAATTGTTCAAAAATACCTAAAAATGATGGATTATGTCAAAGGGACCAGGAACCAACTGAACCACTCCAATAGCCAAAACCAGAAAAAATCAGAGCAATGAAATAAAGTAGTAATGGATTATAACAAAAAGTATAAAATAAACATCCATGAGTCCATACTGATATAAATAAGTGATTAAATAAAATAAATAAATGAGGGAGAATGGGAATTTTCCCATTCCACTAGTCTCCTATACATGTTACGTAGACATTTGACCCTCAAGGAAGCGGAGCATAACTTCCGACTCCTTAAATCCTTAAATGTGTACTGTGCATAGTGACTTCCTTCCAAAAAGTATAGTATGAAAAGTGGAGAAAGAGCAACTTTACATGGGGCAGCCTGAAAAACACTACCTCAGCCCAGTGACCAACATTAACATTCGTAGTTATAAGTCATGTTGATAGTATGTACCCTTGATATCATGTGAAGAGAATAGCCTTTTACTTCTGTGGTCTTCCTTCCAAAGACCTATTACCTCAGTCTAATCATGAGAAAAACTTTAGACAGGTCCCCATTGAGAAGCAGTTTACAAATACCTGATCAGTATTCCTCAAAGCTGTCAAAGTCATCAAAAACAAGGAAAGTCTGAGAATTTGTCAAGCCAACAGGAGCCTGAGGAGACAGGGCCAATAAATGTACTATATACTGGATGGGGTCTTGGAACACAAAATGAACATTGGGTAAAAAACTAAGGAAATCTGAATAAAGTATGAACTTCAGTTAATAGTAGTATATCAATATTGGTCATTAATTGTGACAAACGTACCAAACTAATAATATAGAATGTTAATAGAGAAACCTTGGTGTCAGATATATAACTCTCTGTATTCTCTTAGAAATTTTTCTGTAACTCTAAAACTGTTCTAAAATAAGAAGTTTATTTAAAAAAAGAATGAAATCACCTTTTTTTCCTACTTGAAAAGGTGAGGGGAAAAGTCTCTGCCATTACAATTGCTCATCATAATTACATTCATTTATCTAGAGAAATAAGTAAATGTTATGTAATCTTGTCCGGGGGAATGAAACCTGAAAGAACACATCTCTTAGGGGCAATACTTAAAGAAATGAATTAGAGTGAATTGATATTTGATAAGAGATCTCTATGTAGTTTGGTTCATGAATGTGTCAAACAGTCAACAGGGTAACTAGGAGTTGAATTGCTCTTGTTCAAGTTAATGGCTCATTTAGAAGATATTTGAGTGGCACCAGAGAAGCTATTGTCAGAAGAGATCCTGTTTCAATGAATTCAATGTTATTTTTGAAAATTACTTTCTTATAGATGTATTCTGGTTTATCATCTTTGCTTATGCCTTCAGAATCTCTGGGCATGTTTAAGATACATTTTTATTAAAATTATGTCAGGTTTGAAGATTGACATATCATGTTAGTGACTATAGCTGTACAAAATATGTGGCAGAGAGAATTAGTTCTCACCAAATATTCCAAGTGCTCTCCTATATTTCCCAGAATCTCTTGGAGTTAGGTTGGGCCATGTGAGTGGTTTAGGCCAATGATTCATGAGAAGAAGTAACATTAGTCACTTCTGGGCAGAGGCAATTATAAGCCCAAGTAGCATCTCCGTCTCTCTCTTCCCCTATCATTGCAACCTCAGAAGTCTTGTTTCCAGGTGATGCTGGATCATCCATCAGCCTGGGGTTTTGAGTTATTATGTAGGGCAGATCCTCCTCCCCAGATCCTGCCAACCTAGACTGAGCAGGTAACGTGTATTATATACTGTATTATATCTTAAGACATTGGAATTTGTTGCTATATTTAGTATTAATTACTTTCCTTCAACTAGTAAGGAAAATTGCAACTATTTTTGGAAATTAATATTATAGTTCAGGCTTTGTTGTATAAGTGGTCAGAAGTAGCTTTTGAGATTACTATAAGGTTCACTGTCTAGAGATCCCAAATCATAGTGTCTTGTGTCACAAAGGATTATTGTATACATATATAATTTAAAGGGAGGCAGGTTTAGAAGTTCTGAGTGGGGACAAAGTTCCTTGTAGAATGCATTTGGGAAGGAAACGACTCTTTGTCCAGTCAGGAAAAATATCATAAATTTAAAATATTGGAAGAATGGGGATTTCAGCAAAAGATTAAGTTTTATTAGAGAGTATTTGGGAATGGGTACATCTCACATAGGTAACACATACTGCTTGGCCTGTGAGTTTCAGGAAAATGGTATGAAGAAACCACAGCTTTTTAAAATTATGTCAGGTTATTATTATTATTGGTTTTGAGGAGAGACAGACTTTTACTGAGTAGTTTGAAGCATTTTGAGGAGTGACTGTAAGATGTTGAATATATTATCATTTTGATAAATTATGGGATTATGAACACAGAACACTTTCACCCTCTCCATGCAAAGGAGAGCTTTGAAATACAGTGCCATTAGTCATTTCTCCAAGAAGTTAATGAGACCCAAGCTTTCTGCTACTCACTTAATCATGACTGATAAATGTATAATCAGTTTTATTCTGTTAATTAAACTTCTTAATATGATTGTAGGGAGAGGGCTTATTCCATATTTCATATATTCCCTTGGGGCCCTCCCGAAACTAATTACTTGAGGGCAATATGACATTCTATCAATTATGATCTTACACATACGGGAGATTTTTCATGGCATTTGATGATAAATTGAATAATTAATGTGCTGAATTCAAATAAGATCACTGCCCCCCTTTTTATTGTGATAAGTGATTTCAAACATTAAAATAGATACCTTCTCAAAAAGTAGATTATGGACTGCGGATTAAGACATTAAAGGTATATTTCTTTCCATCAGCTAATGGATAGTCCCAGTGTCCCACTAATGAGCCAAATGTATTTTTCAGAAAAATTAACGGTCTGCAGAAAGATTTACATTTCAATTTACATCCACCAGCAGTTTCTGATACAGCTGTTTTCCTGATTGACTCCTTAAGAACTTTTCTAACAACTTTTTCATTGCTTTGCTTTCAGAATTGCAGTACGGGTGTTCAAATTTACTATGTTAATTTAGAAAATTTGCTTTCTTTAACTTTAGAAAGATTTTTAATTCAATAAAAACCAAACAAAGATCTCTACGTTTTAGATGGAGGTGGGGAAAGACAGATAATTTATACATTTACTTCAGAAAGTGATAAGTGCTATGGCAAAAAAGAGAAATGGGAGTAGGATAAAGGGGAATTGGAATACCAGGTGATAGGGTGGGATTGAGGTTGGCAATTTTAAATTGAGGGGTCAGAGTCAGCCTCACTGAATAGATAGCAGTTCTGAAGAAGGCAAGGGAGTTAGCCATGGTCCTGATTATGAAAAGGAAGGGAAAACACCACCCACCAAGTGTAATGATGAGCTGTTGCATTGTTGAATACATATGAATTCAGGAGAGGATTGCTTACCTAAGTTGTTTTAAAGTGTTTTAAATTACCAGTGTAGTCACAATAGTGCCCATTATGGGTCTATATGGGGAACATTCACCTTATTTATGAATTGTTCTAATGGTTTGTTGGTGAGTTAGTTGCTTTTGTTTTCTTTAGTTTAATTTTTTTTTTTTTTTTTTTAATTTTTAACCTTTGTTCATAAGGCCACTGGTTATGGCAATCCAGAAAGGCTTATTAATCTTTGACTGTCTTGTCACTAAAAAAGACTTTTCATAAACCTAGGACAAAAGAGTAGCTCTGAATGCTAAAATTCACTTGTAATGCATGTGATGGAGGTTCTCACTCCTCACAATTTTCTTCCATTTCCATCAAAGGGGTCAGGAGTTTCTCCTTCAAAGATTACAGCCATCAAATCACTTTCCCTTTACTCTTCCCAATTGTCTGTTCCCCATTGTACCCTCATAGCATATCACATACACAACTCAGTCTACACATCTAGTTTATTACTAGATTTAGAGATATTGCAGCACCCACTTTAAACAAGTAAGTTGAAGGGGCCCTGCCTGTCTCATTTGTCGAATACAAAGCTGCTTCAAAAGACTCAGTATGCCCTTATAGCCACTAATGAAGGTTTTTATAATGCACTCTGGAAGCTGCATCCTAGTTAATGCTAGTATACAACTGATCTTCTTGCTAGGAAAAAAAAAGACCTCTATTCCCTGAAACCCTGGCTTTGCCCTTGCCCCTTGGCTTCACATTTACACTGGGTGGTGTGCTGATAGCATCAAGGCCAGAAGATGCAATTTACAATATTTTTGTGAGCAATGAGACATGCTTTCAGACACAAGCCTTTCTGGCAGCAAACTGGGAAGGAAGAAAAAGGCTCAAATGACTAGGAACAAGCTGAATGACAGTGTCTCATTGAGTTTATAAAAGTGTCCACAGCAACCTTTCAGAGTTGTCATGAGCTCTGAGTAGAACTGTTTACCACACTGACCTCCCTCCATTAGACTCATAATGCAGAGTTCTCAATCTTTCAATACACATTGGGATTGGGCCTTCTGTTGCTATGGGCTTGATGTTAGTTCCTTAACTCTTATTTTTGCAATAAGTTGTTCCAGTATCTATACTGCTTTGTTCTACCTGTGCTGAACATTCTCTTTGACAGTCATCACTATAACAGTTTTTCATGCTAAATTATTGAAAAAAATACATTAGATCGAAATTGGATGATATTCACGTGAAGGTATTAAGCTGAAAACAGCTGCTCTGGGAAAGACTCACCTTTCTTATTAGGTTAAGATATAATAACCATTTATCATTAGGCAGAAGATTACTATGGAACAGTCAGGTAAAGCCTTGTACCTGTTTAATAGATTTCTCTTCTGTTGACCAATATTTTTTTCCCTAAAAAAGAAATTATGCCCAGCAGGTGCTGTCGTGTTTAGTTCTTTTTTTTTTTTTTTTTTTTAATTCAGTTTTATTGAAATATATTCACAAACCATACGGTCATCCATGGTATACAATCAACTGTTCACAGTATGATCGTATAGTTATGCGTTCATCACCACAATCTATTTCTGAACATTTTCCTTACATCAGAAAGAATCAGAATCAGAATAAAAAATAAAAGTGAAAAGAGAATACCCAAACCATCCCCCCATCCCACCCTATTTGTCATTTAGCTTTTACTCCCATTTTTCTACTGATTTTTTTTCAATTTTTTAACTTTGTTTATCAAAAAATTAAAAACAAGCAGGCAAACAACAACCAAAAAAACCCCACAACATTTCAAACAAAGCAATGGATTAAGGAAAACAAATAACCTAAAATAACTACTTTGTTTCCAATATGTTCCTACCATACCCCAAGAAAATTAATAAACCATGTCCAAACAGAGGAGTAAGAAAAACAAATAATCTAAAATAACTACATTGCTTCCAACATGTTCCTACCATACCCCAAGAAAATTAACAACCCCTAAGAAAACAAAGGCATAAGAGAAAAAAAAAACCTAAAATAACTCTATTGCTTCCAACATGATCTTACTATATCCAAGAAAGTTTACAAACCATAATCATTCCTGAGCATTCCCATAACATTGAGATCACCCTCCATAGTTTATCTGTTCTTATTAGATTATCATTCCCCCTCCACTAATTGGTATCTCTAGGTCCCCTACATTCTACAGTATAAAACATTGTACATTTTTCACAGAATTCACATTAGTGGTAACATACAATATCTCTCTTTTTGTGCCTGGCTTATTTTGCTCAGCATTATGTCTTTTTTTTCTTTCTTTTTTTTTTTTTTAATCTTCATTTTATTGAGATATATTCATATACCACGCAGTCATACAAAACAAATTGTACTTTCGATTGTTCACAGTACCATTACATAGTTGTACATTCATCACCCAAATCAATCCCTGACACCTTCATTAGCACACACACAAGAATAACAAGAATAATAATTAGAGTGAAAAAGAGCAATTGAGGTAAAAAAGAACACTGGGTACCTTTGTCTGTTTGTTTCCTTCCCCTATTTTTCTACTCATCCATCCATAAACTAGACAAAGTGGAGTGTGGTCCTTATGGCTTTCCCAATCCCCTTGTCACCCCTCATAAGCTACATTTTTATACAACTGTCTTCGAGATTCATGGGTTCTGGGTTGTAGTTTGATAGTTTCAGGTATCCACCACCAGCTACCCCAATTCTTTAGAACCTAAAAAGGGTTGTCTAAAGTGTGCATAAGAGTGCCCACCAGAGTGACCTCTCGGCTCCTTTTGGATTCTCTCTGCCTCTGAAGCTTATTTCATTTCCTTTCACATCCCCCTTTTGGTCAAGAAGATGTTCTCCGTCCCACGATGCCGGGTCTACATTCCTCCCCGGGAGTCATATTCCACGTTGCCAGGGAGATTCACTCCCCTGGGTGTCTGATCCCACGTAGGGGGGAGGGCAGTGATTTCACCTTTCAAGTTGGCTTAGCTAGAGAGACAGGGCCACATCTGAGCAACAAAGAGGCACTCGGGAGGAGGCTCTTAGGCACAACCATAGGGAGGCCTAGCCTCTCCTTTGCAGCAACCGTCTTCCCAAGGGTAAAACTTGTGGTAGAGGGCTCAACCCATCAAACCACCAGTCCCCTATGTCTGTGGTCATGTTAGCAACCATGGAGGTGGGGTAGGCGAATACCCCTGCATTCTCCACAGGCTCCTCAAGGGGGCACTGCATTTTTTTTTTCCTTGTTTTTTTTTTTTTTTTTTTTTTTTTTTAAATTTACCTTCTTTTTTAAATCAACTGTATGAAAAAAAAGTTAAAAAGAAAACAAACATACAATAAAAGAACATTTCAAAGAGACCATAACAAGGGAGTAAGAAAAAGACAACTAACCTAAGATAACTGCTTAACTTCCAACATGTTCCTACTTTACCCCAAGAAAGTTACCTAATATAGCAACATTTCTGTGAACTTGCTCCTACTATATCCATCAGAAATTAAGAGACCATAGTCATTCCTGGGCATCCCCAGAACGTTAAATAGCTTATCTGTTCTTCTTGGATTATTGTTCCCCCTTCCTTAATTGCTCTCTATTGCTAGTTCCCCTACATTCTACATTATAAGCCATTTGTTTTACATTTTTCAAAGTTCACATTAGTGGTAGCATATAATATTTCTCTTTTTGTGCCTGGCTTATTTCGCTTAGCATTATGTCTTCAAGGTTCATCCATGTTGTCATATGTTTCACGAGATCGTTCCTTCTTACTGCCGCATAGTATTCCATCATGTGTATATACCACATTTTATTTATCCACTCATCTGCTGAAGGACATTTGGGTTGTTTCCATCTTTTGGCAATTGTGAATAATGCTGCTATGAACATTGGCGTGCAGATATCTGTTCGTGTCACTGCTTTCCGATCTTCCGGGTATATACCGAGAAGTGCAATCGCTGGATCGAATGGTAACTCTATATCTAGTTTTCTAAGGAACTGCCAGACTGACTTCCAGAGTGGTTGAACCATTATACAGTCCCACCAACAGTGAATAAGAGTTCCAATTTCTCCACATCCCCTCCAGCATTTGTAGTTTCCTGTTTGTTTAATGGCAGCCATTCTAACCGGTGTTAGATGGTATCTCATTGTGGTCTTAATTTCCATCTCTCTAATAGCTAGTGAAGCTGAACATTTTTTCATGTGTTTCTTGGCCATTTGTATTTCCTCTTCAGAGAACTGTCTTTTCATATCTTTTGCCCATTTTATAATTGGGCTGTCTGTACTATTGTCATTGAGTTGTAGGATTTCTTTATATATGCAAGGTATCAGTCTTTTATCAGATACATGGTTTCCAAAAATTTTTTCCCATTGAGTTGGCTGCCTCTTTACCTTTTTGAGAAATTCCTTTGAGGTGCAGAAACTTCTAAGCTTGAGGAGTTCCCATTTATCTATTTTCTCTTTTGTTGCTTGTGCTTTGGGTGTAAAGTCTAGGAAGTGGCCGCCTAATACAAGGTCTTGAAGATGTTTTCCTACATTATCTTCTAGGAGTTTAATGGTACTTTCTTTTATATTGAGATCTTTGGTCCATTTTGAGTTAATTTTTGTGTAGGGGGTGAGGTAGGGGTCCTCTTTCATTCTTTTGGATATGGATATCCAACTCTCCCAGCCCCATTTGTTGAAAAGACCATTATGACTCAGTTCAGTGACTTTGGGGGCCTTATCAAAGATCAGTCGGCCATAGATCTGAGGGTCTATCTCCAAATTCTCAATTCAATTCCATTGATCTATATGACTATCTGTTCCAGTACCATGCTGTTTTGGCAACTGTGGCTTTATAATAAGCTTCAAAGTCAGGGAGTGTAAGTCCTCCCACTTCGTTTTTCTTTTTTAGAGTGTCTTTAGCAATTCGAGGCATCTTCCCTTTCCAAATAAATTTGATAACTAGCTTTTCCAAGTCTGCAAAGTAGGTTGTTGGAATTTTGATTGGGATTGCATTGAATCTGTAGATGAGTTTGGGTAGAATTGACATCTTAATGACATTTAGCCTTCCTATCCATGAACATGGAATATTTTTCCATCTTTTAAGATCCCCTTCTATTTCTTTTAGTAGAGTTATGTAGTTTTCTTTGTATAGGTCTTTTACATCTTTGGTTAAGTTTATTCCTAGGTACTTGATTTTTTTAGTTGCTATTGAAAATGGTATCTTTTTCTTGAGTGTCTCTTCAGTTTGTTCATTTCTAGCCTATAGAAACATTACTGACTTATGTGCATTAACCTTGTATCCCGCTACTTTGCTAAATTTGTTTATTAGCTCTAGTAGCTGTATCGTCGATTTCTCAGGGTTTTCTAGATATAAGATCATATCATCTACAAACAATGACAGTTTTACTTCTTCTTTTCCAATTTAGATGCCTTTTATTTCTTTGTCTTGCCGGATTGCCCTGGCTAGCACTTCCAGCACAATGTTGAATAACAGTGGTGACAGCGGGCATCCTTGTCTTGTTCCTGATCTTAGAGGGAAGGCTTTCAGTCTCTCACCATTGAGTACTATGCTGGCTGTGGGTTTTTCATATATGCTCTTTATCATATTGAGGAAGTTTCCTTCAATTCTTACCTTTTGAAGTGTTTTTATCAAAAACGGATGATGGATTTTGTCAAATGCTTTTTCAGCATCTATTGAGATGATCATTTGATTTTTCCCTTTTGAATTTTTAATGTGTTGTAATACATTGATTGATTTTCTTATGTTGAACCATCCTTGCATGCCTGGAATGAACCCCCCTTGGTCATGGTGTATGATTTTTTTAATGTGTCTTTGGATTCGATTTGCAAGTATTTTGTTGAGGATTTTTGCATCTATATTCATTAGGGAGATTGGCCGGTAGTTTTCCTTTTTTGTAACATCTTTGCCTGGTTTTGGCATTAGATTGATGTTAGCTTCATAAAATGAGTTAGGTAGTGTTCCATTTTCTTCAATGTTTTGAAAGAGTTTGAGTAAGATTGGTGTCAGTTCTTTCTGGAAAGTTTGGTAGAATTCCCCTGTGAAGCCATCTGGCCCTGGGCATTTATTGGTGGGAAGATTTTTGATGACTGATTGGATCTCTTTGCTTGTGATGGGTTGGTTGAGGTCTTCTATTTCTTCTCTGGTCAGTCTAGGTTGTTCATATGTTTCCAGGAAATTGTCCATTTCCTCTACATTATCCAGTTTGTTGCCATACAGTTGTTCATAGTATCCTCCTATAATTTTTTTAATTTCTTCAGGATCTGCAGTAATGTCACCTTTCCCATTCATTATTTTGTTTATATGGGTCTTCTCTCTTTTTGATTTTGTCAGTCTAGCTAGAGGCTTGTCAATCTTGTTGATCTTCTCAAAGAACCAACTTTTGGTGATATTTATCCTCTCTATTGTTTTTTTGTTCTCTATGTCATTTATTTCTGCTTTAATCCTTGTTATTTCTTTTCTTGTACTTGGTTTAGGATTGGTTTGCTGTTCATTTTCTACCTTCTTCAGTTCATCCATTAGTTCTTTGATTTTGGCTCTTTCTTCCTTTTTAATATATGCGTTTAGTGCTATAAATTTCCCCCTTAGCACTGCTTTTGCTGCATCCCATAGGTTTTGGTATGTTGTGTTCTCATTTTCATTCGTCTCTATATATTTAGCAATTTCTCTTGCTATTTCTTCTTTAACCCACTGATTGTTTAGGAGTGTGTTGTTTAACCTCCGGGTATTTGTGAATTTTCTAAGTCTCTGATGGTTATTGACTTCTAATTGTATTCCATTGTGGTCAGAGAATGTGCTTTGAATAATTTCAATCTTTTTAAATTTATTGAGGCTTGTTTTATGTCCCAGCATATGATCTATTCTGGAGAAAGTTCCGTGAGCACTAGAAAAGTATGTGTATCCTGGTGATTTGGGATGTAATGTCCTGTATATGTCTGTTAAATCTAATTCATTTATCAGATTGTTTTGGTTTTCAATTTCCTTATTGGTCTTCTGTCTGGTTGATCTATCTATAGGAGAGAGTGATGTGTTGAAGTCTCCCACAATTATTGTGGAAACATCAATTGCTTCCTTTAGTTTTGCCAGTGTTTCTCTCATGTATTTTGTGGCACCTTGGCTGGGTGCATAGACATTTACGATTGTTATTTCTTCTTGCTGAATTGCCCCTTTTATTAGTACGTAGTGGCCTTCTTTGTCTCTCAAAACATCCCTGCATTTGAAGTCTATTTTATCTTAGATTAATATTGCTACACCTGCTTTCTTTTGGCTGTAGCTTGCATGAAATATTTTTTTCCATCCTTTCCCTTTCAGTTTCTTTGTGTCCCTGTGTCTAAGATGAGTCTCTTGTATGCAACATATTGATGGTTCTTTTTTTTGATCCATTCTGCGAATCTATATCTTTTAATTGGGGAGTTAAATCCATTTACATTCAACGTTATAACCGTGAAGGCATTTCTTGAATCAGC
Organism: Choloepus didactylus; assembly: GCF_015220235.1. NCBI lineage: Eukaryota > Metazoa > Chordata > Mammalia > Pilosa > Megalonychidae > Choloepus > Choloepus didactylus. The sequence goes on along the minus strand of NC_051309.1, from coordinate 111,070,438 downwards.
CATCTTATCCTTTGGTTTATGTTTGTCATATTTTTCCCCTCTGTCTATTAATATCCTTTATTGTACCCATACCGAATCTCTTTAGTACTGAACCTTTCTCCAAGTCTCTCTGTCCTTTCTTTGTTTCTCTGTCTGTAGGGCTCCCTTGAGTATCTCCAGTAGGGCAGGTCTCTTGTTAGCAAATTCTCTCAGCATTTGTTTGTCTGTGAAAAATTTAAGCTCTCCCTCAAATTTGAAGGAGAGCTTTGCTGGATAAAGTATTCTTGGCTGGAAATTTTTCTCACTCAGAATTTTAAATATATCGTGCCACTGCCTTCTTGCCTCCATGGTGGCTGCTGAGTAGTCACTACTTAGTCTTATGCTGTTTCCTCTGTATGTGGTGAATTGCCCCTCTCTTGCTGCTCTCAGAACCCGCTCCCTCCCCTCTGTGCTTGATAGTGTGACCAGCATATGTCTCAGAGTGGGTTTATTTGGACCCATTCCACTCGGAGTTCGCTGAGCATCCATGATTTGTGTATTTATGTTGTTCAGAAGATTTGGGAAGTTTTCCCCAACAATTTCCTTGAATACTCTTCCCAGACCTTTACCCTTTTCTTCCCCTTCTGGGACACCAATGAGTCTTATATTTTGGACGTTTCACATTATCTATCATATCCCTGAGGTCCATCTCGATTTTTTCAATTTTTTTCCCCATTCTTTCTTTTATGCTTTCATTTTCCATTCTGTCATCTTCGAGGTCACTGATTCGTTGTTCAACTTCCTCTAGTCTTGCACTATGAGTGTCCAGAATCTTCTTAATTTGGTCAACAGTTTCTTTAATTTCCATAAGATCATCCATTTTTTTATTTAGTCTTGCAATGTCTTCTCCATGCTCTTCCAGTGTCTTCCCGATTTCCTCTATCTCCCGTACTATGGTCTCATTGTTCATCTTTAGTTCTTTGAGTAGCTGCTCTAGGTGCTGTGTCTCCTCTGGTCCCCTGATTTGGGTGCTTGGGCTTGGGTTATCCACATCGTCCGGTCTTTTCATATGCTTTATAATTTTCTGTTGTTTTTGGCCTCGTGGCATTTGCTGAACTTGATAGGGTTCTTTTAGGATTTGTAGACCAATTGAAGTCCTTATCTCTAATTTATCAGATCTACAGCTTCGTGGAGTACACCCTCTCTAACTAACCAGCAGGTGGTGTCCACGAGCCACCTGTTCTCCACAAGCCAGTTCACCCCTGCCTAGCCTTTTTGGTGAGTGGGGGAGTGATTCCTGTGGGGTCCAACTGGTGCACCAAGCTTGCGTGTGTAGCTGGCGTTGCCTGCCCTGTATATGGGGCGTGCCTCTGGGCAGTCAGGGAGGGGGGGTGGCTCCAACAATCAAATCTCCCTGGTGGTCCCAGAGCTTCAAAGCTGCTGCAATAGTCCAATCCTTCAGTTCAGTCCTGCCACAGTTTGTCTCTGCCACCGACCCACAAGTCCTTGGTATTGGCGCATGGCTCCTGAGACTTGCAAGTGGGCCCCTCCTCCAGGCCGTGCACCCCGGGTCCTCCGCCGAGGGACGACTGTGCTATGTCACAGGTGAGCGCCGTCCCCCCAGGGCAGCTCCGGGCCGCTGGGCTGCGTAGGGAGGCTCCCAGTCTGCTGAAATGATGGCTGAATGGGGCCTTGTTAATTCACACTGCTCTACCTTCCCAACTCTGGGACAATCAGCTGAGGTTGCAGGGAAGGCCAACGTCCACGCCCAGTTCTGTGGTGTGTGCCCGCCACTTGAAGCACTTCCATCACACTGGGCTGTCCAGGGCAGCTCCGGGCCATGGGGCTGGCGATGGGCAGGAGTGTCTCCTGTCCACCAGGACGATGGCTGTGAGTGGACACCCCCCTTTTCTTGGGAAGCTGTGGTGTCCAGTGAATTTTCTCAGCCACTGGATTATTGCGCCTTGTCTCAGAGCTCTCCTAGTTCTGCTCTTGACTTGACCTGCCCAAATAGCAAGTCTTTGAAGCTTTCTGTATTGGGCTTCCCAGAGCAATTGTTTTAGAAAAAGAAAAAATGATCAAAAAAAAAAAAAAAAAAACGGGCCCTCCTCAGAGATCTAATGGGTTACCGAAATGCTAAGAGACAAAGCAACCAGGGCCACCAAGGAAAGGTCCACAGGGCAGAGAGATCAGCCCCTCCTCAGGATTTGCATATGCGCCTCAGGGCTCCCCCCCACTCCATGTCCACCAGAACTCCAAAAATCCTCCGCCTCTACCCTGGAGCTTTTCGTGTTGTTTTTCCTCCACGCCTGTCTCCTCTCCGCTGGGCTGGCTGCCCCCAGACTCTCCGGTGTCCGGTCCCAGTCCATCCATGATTGGAGCCTGGATCAGCAGAATGAGTCTCCGACAAGGGCTGCCACTGCAGTTCTCCCCCCTCCCTCCCGGAGCCGACAGCCCCCCCTCCCCGGGACCGAGCCCGGCAGGGAGGGGCGCGGGTCCCCTGGCCGCAAAAACCCACAGATTTCGCTGATCTCAGCAGCTCCACGTTTTCATGAGTGCTGCATGAAGTATGCCCAAAGTCAGACCGCCCCGCGGTGTCCAGTCCACGCAGCTCCCAGCCCCCTACCCACTCTCCTGGAGGAGCAACCAAAACACACAGCTCACCAGTCTGCCATCTTGCCCCGCCCCCCGCTTAGTTCTTTTTATCTTACCTAAATCTCCTTAGGTCATTGAGTATGCTATCTAGTACTGCAACATAAATAAAACTCTAAGTCTTGTTTCCAAATGTCTCTCCAAATAATTTCCATTTCTATAACCCTAACCCCATCATAGGCCATTGTTTGTGACAAATTTCACAGCAGCCACTTACCTATTATTCACGACATCAGTATGCCTAACATTCATGCTCACATTTGAAAGGGAGTAGAGTTTTCAGTGCAACCAATTCACATCATAAATTGTGGAAACATGAATAGTTTCCAGTATACATTCTCCAGATGATATTATGATGCCAAAATACAGGCCATTTAAAAATACAGGAGAAAGACAGTAATATCAGACAGCCCTCTATTAACATGTTTTCCAGATCCATTTTAAAGACTATTCTAATCACATGGCTTTATACTATCTTATTCTGTAATTTTGCCCACCCACAAAATCTATTGTGTTGCTTCTTATCTATCTTTGACAGGTAGAATTAACTCTCTTGGCAAAAAAAACACTTCTGCTTCCTCTATGTTCTGTTTCCTGCAGTACATGTATATCTTTCACCAGAAGAATGGGGTTCTCACCATATTTCTTTCTTTCAGAAATACAGAAATATTACTCACATGGAGGAGAGACATCTCATTAAAGTAGGAAGTAGCCATTTACTGGATAACATATAATATGACATCAGCTGCAAGTTCATCTTCAATTTTACTTTTAGAAGCTTTCAAGCTGTGCTCTCTTGTAACGATGGTAATAGTTGTTTCTGGCAAAATGGCAGCCCTCCACTTTCTGACATAATATAAATTATTAAAATATTTTATGTATAAATATTTAAGGGAATGGAATTGCAATAGGACAACTAATCATAAAAAATTCCCCTTAGAAAATTCCTAATTCTAATTTCATAGTAGAACTTAGTTTTTATGAACACACACCAACACATATAAGACATATAAAACATACATGATATGGCTGTTGAATCTATTTTATTTGATTTGTACAAATTTATACTATCTTATTCTGTAATTTTGCCCACCCACAAAATTTGTACCTTTATTTAGTACACCTACTTGCCAAAGGGTTAAAGAAATCAGAGAGAATAGGGGGTAATTTTTGAAGTCTAGGCTTACTGAGTGTGATTAGCTGAAAATATTTTGCTAGTAATTTTAAAGGAAGGTTCCATTGGCATTTTGGACAATCCAGCTCTTCATTGGGGGAGATTGTCCCCAGACTACAAAACATTTAACATTTGCCTATTGACAGTCATTAGAATTCTTCAACCATGAAAATAGGTTCCCACATTTTCTCAAAGCCCTCCTAAGAGATATCTGAAAACTACTGCACATGTTCTTAAATTGCATTTTATTGTAAAGGAAAATTTAAACTGTTTCTCATGTTATTTTCCAAGAACAATTATAGCTATTTACTCCTGAATTGTTACAGATTTTTACTGCCTCTCCTGTGGCCCATCTGTCTGCTTCTCTCTTTCTGCCTTCTGGGGCTCTGCATATCTCTGGCTTTATCTGGAGCACGCCAGTTCTCTCTCACCACCTAACCAATTTAACACCTGGTTACAGCACCAACAGCAAATTGTACCATGATATGATTAATCTAGCATTAAGATATTTCCTCTTATTGATTTGTACCACAAAAAGAGTCAGAAAGAATTGGTAGTTAGAGCTTTAAAATCAAATTAATACTCTTAAGAGTCTATAAAATTATGGCAATAAAAGAAATTCAAGAAAAGAACAAAGGATGGTGTTAGAAAGTTAAGCATATAACTACCATTACCCAATCTTAATTTGACCTATGAACACCAGAATGTAGATTTTTTTCTCCATACTCTTAGCCCCTTTAATCTATCTGCACAGAACACAGATGAGACTGAATTTGGACGCTTCCAATCTGAACTGAATCCTACATTCTGTTCAGTGAAAATTTTATGTAGAAAAATCTCTGACCGCCCTATGGTGGGCTAAGCTGTAAGAAACACGCTAGAAAAGATTGTGTGCCTTTCCTAAGTATCAAGACACAGTCTAGTGTAATGTTGAAGCACACACGTGAGAGCTGCACTGCCTGGGTTCGGATCCCAGCTCTATCTCTTACTAGCTGTGTGATGGACCATAGATAGTCACAAAACACTCTGTGTCTCAGTTCCTTCATAAGTAAAATGGAGATAATAAGACAAGGCTGTTGTTATTATAAAGCAGTAAGAACAGCTACTGGTACATAGCAAGTGTTGTTTAACTTTTTACTAGTTTTATTATTTCTGACCCTTAATAACCATAATAACCCGTTCTGTTTCCTAAAGTACTGAACTGCTTGCTGATCTTTTTGCTGGAGATTGGGTATGGGAGGTGAAATTTATAGTAGAATATAGAAAGATAGACAACAAAGAACCCATGGGCCTTTGTTTGTAACCACTCCCTCTATTGAACTGTTAGTTCCATAGATTTATCTTTGTATTGTTACCGTAACAATGACAACATCCAATAGATAGTGCGTGCTCAATATCTGTAGGAAGAATTTGTTCTTTCATTTTTTATGATATACATACATACATATACTACTCTGAGACAGTTACTGGGATGGGCGTGTCAGATACAAAGTGAACAAATATGTTCTCTCAATGAATTTACAGTTCTGCGGGAGAGACAGATAGGAAACAAATATCCACATATTTGCAACTATATACTCTGATACTTTTTCATTAAATTTATTGTCTGGCAAGAGAAATGGATTCTAGGCTTAAAATGATTAATACATTAATTATATTAACACGTTTCTAATGCTGGTTATGTTAGGAAGCATACCATAAGAGAAGGGGATTCTGATTTTAAATGGGGGGTTATATTTAGAACATGTAATTTTGAGCGTGGTGTGTCCAATGTCTCATTCTGTCTTATCACTAGGTTTCAACTACAATTTTGTTTTTTAAACTTAAAATAAATACCCACAGCATTTATCACATTACCTTGTTTGTTTGCTTGTTTGTTTACTATTTCTCTACAACCAACTAGAACATAAGCACTGTAAGGGCTACTAACAATCTCTGATGTTGGTTACTCAAATTTTTCTGACTTAATAAGAAAAAGACTAAAATAAAACGTATTTGTTCCCTGTCTGGGGAGATGTTACAGTATAACCTGCTTAAGGAGAAACTTTAATGAATCTTATTTCCTATATTCAGTTCAGGAACCATACCCTAAAAAGGAAATAAAAACTCCATAATATGTAATATACATGTGTCTTTATGAAAGAGCTCATGTTAAAATAATTCACTCACAAAGTGAGTTGTTTAAAAATGATGATAATTATAGTAAACAACATCACTAATGCTTCATGAATTTCAAAGGCCTTTCTTATATACAATTTTATTTGAATGTCACAACATTCTGATATTTAATGAGGTAGATTTTATAGAGGAATTAAGCACAGGATTTTCTCTTTTCTCCTTTCCTCTCTAACAATTCTTCTCATATCAAATATGGCATGGGTGATCAATAGATATTTCGGAATATTATGACAACATAATGATGAAGCTGGCATTCTATTTTGAAGCATTGCATGGACATACGGCTGGCAATGTCAAGGAAAGAACAAACGAGAAGATTAGAGGTGAGGACTCAGCTAACTCAATGAATATTTATTAATACATTTACATCTGTCTGGCTCCTTTGGTCCTGATCCAAAATCCCTTTCTCTTTCTTCTATTCCATATTAAAATTGGAAAGAATCATTCTAATATTTACAGAATCATGAAATGAGATCCTAAAATTAGTAGGTTCTTAGGAAATTTTTTTTTCTGACTAATCATCTTTTGGAGGCCCTTTAATGAAGATTCTGGATCCATAGTTCACCAACTCTCCAGCTTTTGAGACTCAGTTTCCCAAAATTTAAAATAAGTAGACATTCCCCAGAGGGTAGTAGAGAACATGAAATAAGGGGTATGCATAAAGCTTCTAGTCCAATCTGGCTTGTACTAGGCCCTCAGCGAATATTCAGCTCCAAGTCCTTCTCACTCCCACAGTTCTAATGTAAACAACTGGCCTCACACTGGAGCCTTGTTGAGCAATGCAGTCCAATACTGTGATAATGAACTGGATTGCTCGGGTTATTGGTGTTCTCCCTACAAAATGCAAGATTGATAGATTCAATATAAGTCTATGCAGTTGCCCGTTCTTGTAAAAGAGAGTTCTCATTAAGGAAATGGATTAATTGGCTTACTGATGTTTTACTGAGAGCCAAATTTGAATAAGTGGACTCGGCAGTACTGAGAAAAGCAAATTAAACACTAATAAAGGGAGAAATGTTCTTGTTTAGGCTGACGTCTCAGCCACAGGCTCAAATCAAGGCTCTGAGTTTAAGAATTGTCAGCATGAGTGGACTTTAATGTCTGACAGATGAAAATGCTTTGCTTTTTTTCTTCCCTGACAGTTCACTTTCTCTCAGAGACACCCATACCAGTTGGAGGCTGCATGAGTTTCTCTTCCCCTAGAAGACTGTCATCAGGGATTACTAACCACATATTAGAAAATGTTCATCATAAATAGAACCATGCTTCACTTTTGGCTCCACAAACAACTAATAAGACGGTACTTAAAACAAACAGAATTGTCCCCAAAGTATCAAGAAGTTCATGTTTCATTAGAGAATTTTGCCTTAATCTCCCTCTTCTTCCCCAAATCACTGTTCCTTCTTTCTGACAGTTGGAAAGGCTTTTTATTGAGATTAATTTAAAGGAAAATATATAAATAATTATGCATATACATATATGCACACACATATACATGTAAAAGAAATTGGCACTTTGTTTCCCTCCTTTTCAGAACCATCAATTTTTCCCTACATACTGGTTATTCTCATTAATTTTCAAACATGTAATTTTTCAGTCTTTACAAACCAAACCAAAACAAACAAACAAAAAACAAAACAAAAAACACTTCTTTTGACTGCATATTTCCCACTATCTACAGTATATTTTCTTTGCTCACCTTTACAGCAAAGCACCCCAAAAGAATTACTATATACTCACTATTTCCCAGTTTCACGCCTCCCTTTCTCCTTTGATCCTCTCCAATCAGGTCCAGGTTTTGCCACCTCTCTCCCTGCCACCTTCCCACTCCACACAAACTACTCTTGACCTTTGCACTGCTAAATCCAAAGGTCAATTATTGGTCCTTGTCTTAGCTGACCTTTCAGCAGCACTTGGCACCGTTGACCTCTCTGTCTTCCTTCTCTTCCTACTGTAGAAGCTACTCCTTATTGGTCTTTTCTGCTGCTATCTCCTATCACCTCACTTCTAAACATTGGAATATCTAACAGGCATTTCAAATTTAATATGTCCAAAACCAAACTACTGATTTTCCGCAATAGATTTCTTCATCCTCCTCTCAATAAATGGCAATTCCTTCCTTCCATTGCTTCTACAAAAATCCTCAGAGACATCAGTAAATGCTAAGCTTCTTTTATACTCCACAGCCAAAGAATCAGTAAATCCTGTCGACATTACTGTAAATTGCAGGCATATTTTGAATCTGACCACTTCTTACTGTCTCCCCTGCTGTCATCCTAGTTTAAGTTAATGTCACTTTATCATCTATCATTTGGATTATTAATAGTTTCCACTTAGGTCTAGCCCCTTCTGCTCATGCCCTATATGGTCTGCTGTCCATTCAGCAGCCAGAGAGATGCTGTTAACTTTAAATCAGAACATGCTATACCTCTCCTCAGAATTCTCTGTTGGCTTGCTTTCTCCCAAATCCAAAATCCTCACAATTGTCTGCAAGGCTCTACAGACTCAAGCTTTCATTACTTTTCGGGCCCCATCTATTACTGTTCTCTCTCATTTACTCTGCTACCTTGGCCACTTCTTTTTCATTGGACATGTCAGGCACTTCCCACCTCAGAGCCTTTGTATTTGCAATGCTGTTTTCTCTCACTGGAATGCTTTCCCCAAGTCTGTAAGACTTGCTCCCTCATAGCTTCAAGACTGCTACAGAAAGGTCCCCTTCTCACTGAGGACTGCCTTGATTACTCTTTTCAAAATCCACCCCCCAACTAACCCATATACAGCAGTCCTTCTTATTTCTTCTTGGCCTTAAACATTAATCCCCAGATGACACATTATATGTCTCTAGTGTTTATTATTTATGATCTTTTTCCCATTAGACTCTGAACTTCACAAAAGCAGGGGGCTTTGTCTGTTTTGAATTCTCAGTGTTTAGAACAATTCCTGGCACTTAATAGCTACTCAATAAATATTTGTTGAATTAATAAATAAATTGATTTGCTAAACATTTTAAAATCTGAAAGACTTGATTTTCTGGATCAAGTAATAGTTGGTTACTTTATTTAAAACAAACCCAACATTTAGCCTCCTGTGGGCAGCCAACTCAGCACCCGGCAGTCGGCCTAGTGGCACGGTCCCTGGGCCTTCAGTACATGTCTTGGTGACCGTTCTGCAAGGCGGAGCGTCGAGTGGCGCCTATGACTCCTGCCTAAAAGGAATTTGTCTCTTATGCTGTTTCTTATATGTTTCTTATATTCATACTGCCTCTTTTTCCCATTTGGCGTCTTTTGGGCTCTGTGATGGTGACATGCTCCCACACTTAGCTACATTAATGAGCCAGCAGCTTACCCTGCATTAGCGTCAGCGTAGTGAAAATGCCCGCTCCTTTCTTAGAAAACAATAGGTCACCTTTTCTGCTCAAAATCCCCCTTCCCAAGCTTTGAAAGAGTTAGCTAGAAGAAACAAAAAGGTAATGATTAGCAGACTCTAAAACATGAACACAACAAATAGTTATAGGTTGCTTGGTACTCAATAATAGGAACTGCTATGCCTGTGCCCAAGCACTGTGTCTTGCTACGCTTCAAGGAATCTGTCCCTGCAAGCCCATTGATCACTGTGTAAGAATAAATAATGTCTGAAATTTAGCCAAACTATTCTAGTATTGCATGCCTGAATGCTAGTGCGTATGTTACAGAAAATTATAAAAATAAAGCTCTGATGCTCTGCTTGGTCGGAGATTTCATCTTCGTACCCGAACACAACAAGGTGTCTGTCTCGTTTTTTTCGCTGACTCCAGCCCCCCTATCAGGACCCTGCCCGTTGCTGAGGGTTAGGCCAGCCCTCGGCAGCCTCCAACTGTTATCATCTATTTTCCTTTTGTCATATATCCTTTAAAGGCAAAATAATTCAGTCATAACGTGTAATTTCTCACAGTCATATACATCACAAGGAAGATGTGCTGCATATGGAGATATGAAGAAGAAATTAAATTGTTCAGGCTCAGAGCTATGATATCTGGTGAATTTTACTGTTGTTTTTTAAATACACAGTTCTTCTTTCTTCTAATATGTAATCAAATTCTGGAGAGGCCTTTATTTAAATTTAAAATAGAAACCATACCATGATACCAGTAAGAAAGTGCATACCCTTTCTACCACATTGAATTATATTAAGTATCCTTTTCTATCCTCAAGAATCTAGAATGTCTGATTCAAAGCCAATTAATAGAAGAGAATTTGCAAGACCCATATTTTCCCCTAAGAAATTCAATTCATTTGCCTCTGTATGCTTTCCTTCTGAAAGTGGAATGCTATCGTGTTTATTTTTTGAGGTCCCCTCTAAAGCTATAATGTCAATACCGATTACTCTTATTAACATTTGTGATTAAGTTTGCACTCACTGAAATTGCATTTCCTTTTGACCAGCAGGCATGTAAGTGACAGCTCTAGACTATTCTTTTCTACACAAGCTAATTGGCTTGAAAGAAGCTAGAAAATAAACAAAGAACTCAAGTTTAGAGGGTTTCTGAGAAATTAGAAGTCTAAGGATTTTAAAAATTAGGACTCCAAGGAACTTTAAAGACCATTTAACCACCATGTGCAGAGATGTGACCCTCGATAGAACACTAGAGACCTCCAATGTCTGAAGCACATATATCAAAGATAGTGAGTTATCGGAATAGAATGAGATATTGTTTCAATCCTAAAAAACAATCTTTAATGATGTATTAATTATCCGTATTGGAGAAGAACTGTAAGCTCATATATGTGGTTGCCCTATCTTACTTTCTTGAATTGCCTTGTTACCTGTGGGTATTCGATTAATGTTAACCTAATGAGCATAAAAATCAGTATCTACTGAGAAACTAGGTAATCAAAATCATATTGTTGCTTGTCCTCATATACCATGGCTACTTTCCAATGGCTATGGTATTTGGAACAATGAAGCTCAGAGCAGAAAGACTAGAAATTCTTTCTGAAATGTACATTTGCTATGGCTGAATTTGTTACCTCAGGTGTAGCCACATACCCTGAGATTAAGATAATGGAAACCAGGCTGAACTGCAGACTGAGGGGTTTGCCATGCATATAAAGAATATTTCCCTCAAAGTGAAGATAAATAGATATTGCAAATAAGAATTATAAGATAGGAACAAGACCAGAACATTTCCTCTAAAGACCAAGCCTTCCCTCTGTCTGAGATGATGAAATTTCTAATTTTAAAAACCTGAATCAGGGGTTAATACATTGTGGCTATCCAACAAATGAAATACACAAATGCACTGTATTTGTAATGAAAAATCTTTTCTTTGTTGGAATTTAACTAGAGTCAGTTACACTTGTGATAGTATAAATTGATAATGTGATAATCTGTTTAACTTAAGTGTTTGGCTCTTAAAAACAGCCATTCAGATAGTTTGCTTATCTTGCTTTTCTAAGTGATACTTGCCCCTTGTTTCCTAAAAAAGATTATATGACTGTGGAGACATCTGTAAATTGTTCTGCCCACTGTTGTCTCTGTTTTCTATTGTGTGGAGGCAGAACAATGGATAAGAACTCAGAAAAACTTTTTTTAGGGTCATATCCTGTGCATATACATATCCTGTGCATAAATTTATGTGAAGTGAGAAAATGCAGATACTGCTAGCTAGCCTAGGAATTATTTGAAAATATGAATCATTTATTACGTAGCAACACACTGAGAAAACGGCAGCTGTGACATCTGTGAATAGTTCTTACTGAGAATAACAAATAGGGTTTTTGTTTGACTCTGTTAAACACAACTAACACCATTTCAGGGAGAAAGAGATTATTTTAAGCAGTGTTATAGACTGGGCTTAGTGGTCTTGAGAAATGGCTTTTCTTAATGATCATTCTATTGATATACAGCCTAAGAACAGTTTTCCTAATTCATATCTTACACTTGATAAAATACAATTGGAAAATCATCGTTACATTTTCTCCAATTTGAATTAGGCTAACTTTTATGTGTTGCATTAAGCACATAGCCTGGGGAAAAATGTTTAAAGTTAATACTTATAAATCAAGTATTGTCTCAGAGTAACAGAGTGGGAAGAAACTACCACTGACACCTATCTTATCCATTTCCTCTCTTCTACAAATGTCTGTTACTTTTGCTCACCTTGTCCCTCCATTTGTCCTCTTTCTCTTTAGTCACACATGCTTTTCATTTGATTTTAGAGCTGAATGGGTATGTTTTAGATAAGTTCTAAAATCAAAACAATGAGAATTTGTTTTGGTGTATTTGCAATTCCTAAAACTCAGATTACACTTAGATGAAAATTTAAATAAGCAAATAATAAACTGGTTGATATCATGGGTAAGAGGCAACTCATCAATTAACTGGATTTTCCACATTTTAATCAATTATTTTAAAACAATATGCAGTAAGCATTAGGTTATATCTCTCTCCTCTTTGTGAAAATGCATGCCCTGGCCCAAACATTATCATAGCAGCATGTAATGTGATTAAATAAATATTGTTGCTAAGTGCTCAAAAACGTTATGTTTTCTCCTTTCTTTCCTTTAGGTCTGCCTCTTACCCATATCATAGATTACACCCTAGAAGTAAATACCAGTTTGCTATCCAAAGAGGGTAGCAGATTTTAATCAAGGAAAATCTCTTCTAGTCTTAAAGTCAGAGAATTATTAAGTCCAAGGCAGAGCTGCTCTACTCATATGTAACAATAATGCTCTCCTCCCAGAGGGAAATGCAGTCAACTTACTACTTCTATAGGTTCAGTACTTGGGGCCATCCTTGGTGGTGTGGTCATGATTCACCAACATCTGTTATCTCGTATGTGATAAGCATCTTTGGCGATAACTAATTCAATTCCTCTTAGACTTTTCAGGTAGGGCCATGCATGCCTTTTGGCCCAGGTGTTGGAGAGTTTAGTGATTCCTCTTTGGTAATCATTTTGATGAAATGAAGGCAAACAATTCCAACAAGCATCCTTTTGGATTTATCTCTGAAGGATTCATCTCATATTATATTTATATTAAAATTCTAATAAAATGTTAAATTAAAACAGCATGATATAAGGTATGTACGGTATAGCATGTTTGTAAAATAATGAGTAATATATATTGGAACATCTGACACCAGGGTTCTTTTTTAGGGTTAAAGAGGATTTTCTTTGGAATTCCTTAATTAAATGTTTGAAGGTGGAAACTGATATTTTAAGGACATAAACTGACAAAAAATAAATGAAACGGCCAAACTCTATTTGAGGGTTTGCAATAACAGAGAATTAAAGCCTGTTTTAGGGGGAGTATTTGGGCAGGAAGGGGGAGAATTAGCCAAGGTCATTGCTAATCACACACAGGCGTGAATGGTGCTTGTGTGTGAATCTAGGGGAAAAGTCAACATTGCCCAGAAGTGGGAGATTGTCCAGAAACTGAATGAATAAAAAAGAAGCCATAACATGCAGCCATGGGCAATTAGGAAAGACATAAGAAATCCATTACTATAAAATTACTAGAGATAATTAAAATATATGGCCCGTAGATAATTATTTGAATTTATCTAAATTTCCAAAAGACAGAGTGCCTCAGATTGACATCTGAGTTATACATGCATAGGAAAATAATGGAAGAAAACACATCAAAATGCCTAAAGATGCTTTTTTTCTAGATGGTAGGATTATAAATAACTTATTTTTCTGTATGTTTTCCAACTATTCTAAAATAATCATGCATTAACTTTAAATTAAAAGGAAAAGTCAAGTGAATGCATTTTCTTATTGAAATGAATCAATTATGAGATTTTTAAAAATTTCTGTGCCACTGTTAGTTTAATACATATCAATGCTACACAGAAGAAAGCAAACATTTATTTAATATATTTATCCTAGAATTTTGTATTCTGAATTCTTTTACTCAACTTGAATGTCCAAACTTAGATCCATAAAAAGATGGCCAAGATCTCCTTAAAATCAGAAGTCCATAAAGGCAAAATCTCAGCTTAGCATAACCAAGTGATTTCAATAAGTATTTTCTAGTCTAGTGAGCTCTTTAAAGTGTAGATGTTAATTCATAAGTGGCATTCATATTCAGTCTTTTTAAGAAATGAAAATGAAGTCTGCATCATTTCTCAGAAATTAAATGGAGGTATGAGTATATATATATATAGATAGATACATATAGATATGTATATTCTTAAAATATCAACTTATTTTGATATTTTCTACTGGAGAAAGAATAGGAGCCACATTATATTATTAGAAAAGTACATATGGAAGTAATACGGTAAGAAAACAAAGTACACATTTCATAGATTTCAGTTGCCCTGATTATTTATGGATACAAATTATTAAAAGTCAACAAATCTACTGTCACAAAATTTCCCTTTATTTTTACCAATAATAAATGAGAGTATAATAATAAAAATTCATTTAAATGGCAACTGGTTCTGTGCACTCCCTTTAGTCCCTCTTTCTCCACACACACACACACACACACACACATACATGCTTTACAGAATTCTGCATCAAATCAAAGACATGAATAAATGCAATATGTTGATCCTTTTTTTCTTCTTCCTATTCTGTTTTATTTTTTGTCCTCCTTGAAATGATGAATAATGACAAACATTTAGAAATGAGAATCATTCCACAAAAAGAATGGACTAAAGGAATGAAATCATCCTGATTTGTTTCATTGCATTATTATATTTTAGTTAAAAAAAAATCCTTTTGCCTGTGTTTTAAAATACCTTACCACTGATATAGGTATGGGCTCTTCTGAGCTCTCAAAACAAAATTTCTTTTATATATATTTTATTAAAATCCCATATAAAATGCTAAAGCTAAAAAAATAGATATGTGGTCCTTCTTAGGTCATTATTATTAGCAAGTCAAAAGATCATGTGTGTCCTATGAAAAAAATCACATGTGAAGGCAAGGTTTTCTGTTCTAAGAAGTCAGCATTTATAACTGCCTTCTTCCCACAAATGCCCATTCCATTCCCTTCACCCAGACGCAAGATGCATCATCCATTTTCCTCTATTTGACTCTTCCTTTTTACAACCCTATTTATGATTTACCTTCTTAAAACAAAATTCCACGTGATTCCAATTGTTTCAGTCATGATGCTCCCTTCCATATGTCAGGATTTTTATACTTATGTAGATGTTTTAGACATTTTTATGTTCATCCATTTCATCAGCTACTGGAACACTAGCTATCACTTTATCATTCAGCATCAATGAGATTTGGTTCTTTTGCTTGAGGTATTTTGCTCAGAAAGTACACTGCCAGCAAGGGGCTTCAGCCTTAGGTATTCAATGTTTTAGGGAGAGATTTTATTGTACTTTTTCCATTTTTATATAGAAATATATTTTGCCAGCAACTTCAAATGCAATTCTAATCAGGAATTGAATCTATGTGCTTTCCCACAAAATACCAAAACAGCTTTTTTTTCCCGGGCAAATCTAATTCCCATCAAAAATGACTATCTATTGCTCCATTACACAGTGTTTCAGTTGACTACAATATAGTATAACGCAGAATAAAATATCAATTTACTTCCTGCATAATTGCTTTGAAAAAAAAGTCATATATTTGTTACTGCAGGAAGTTTCTTTTTAAATAAAAACAGTTAAACAGAAATATTCAAAATCAAAATTATATATATTTCCCGATTTAATTTATGCATTTTCATTCATTCAGGGACAGCTTTTTCTCCTCTTTGGATCCTTTGCCCTAATGCCTACAATCATATTTTTTTCATATATTATAAGATTCAGTAAATAAAGTTGTTGATGTATTTTGTGTGTTACCAGAATATAAATATAAAAATGAATAATAAAGGTTAATGGTGTTCAATTGTAAAGAAAACAGATATATGGCAGTTTTAAAAAACATCAAAAGGAAAAAAGTTGGGCTTTGTTGAATAATTACCCTGCCAATTACCTTAAGGAGATGGCATTCTGTTTGAAGTTTAATTTTCTGATCTGTAAAATGGAGTTAAAATTGATTGTGAAATCATCAGCATAATATCTGACACAGAAGCACTCAATAAACACTAGTTTATCTTCTCTTGTTTCCCTTCCTTTCTTGTTGTTAGATCTATATTGGACAAAAGAATGACATTGGACTAGATTAACTTTAAGATGCCTTTCAGGTGACGTTATAGGAACAAAGCTACTAATTTCAAGGATTTTGAATCTGTAGATTTAATGTGAATATCTAATTCATAATTGCATAGTGAATATGTACAATCAGGAAAAGTCAGAACTACCACATGTCTCTGTTTTCCTTAACCTCCATTCTGATCCCGAATATTTGTCAGCTGTGTATTTCCATGTGAATAAGCTTTAAGACTTGCTCCAAACCTAAGGTATTTATAATTCCACTATTCAAAATCATTCTTTTAAGTAATTCTCAATAATTGTGGTACTAGTCAGCAAATACAATAAATACTCCTGTGTTCAGTAATTGGGCACAGGCTACAAAATTCATTAAATGGGCAATAACAGATGTGAAATGAAATTGCTTAAGTCTCTGACATTCAAAAGATAAGTATGTGTGTGGAGGGTAATCTCAATGTTATGGGAATGCTCAGGAATGATTATGGTTTGTAAACTTTCTTGGATATAGTAAGATCATGTTGGAAGCAATAGAGTTATTTTAGTTTTTTTTTTTCTCTTATTCCTTTGTTTTCTTAGGGGTTGTTAATTTTCTTGGGGTATGGTAGGAACATGTTGGAAGCAATGTAGTTATTTTAGATTATTTGTTTCTCTTACTCCTCTGTTTGGACATGGTTTATTAATTTTCTTGGGGTATGGTAGGAACATATTGGAAGCAAAGTAGTTATTTTAGGTTATTTGTTTTCCTTAATCCATTGCTTTGTTTGAAATGTTGTGGGGTTTTTTTGGTTGTTGTTTGCCGGTTTGTTTTTAATTTTTTGATAAACAAAGTTAAAAAATTGAAAAAAAATCAGTAGAAAAATGGGAGTAAAAACTAAATGACAAATAGGTTGGGATGGGGGGATGGTTTGGGTATTCTCTTTTCACTTTTATTTTTTATTCTTATTCTGATTCTTTCTGATGTAAGGAAAATGTTCAGAAATAGATTGTGGTGATGAACGCATAACTATATGATCATACTGTAAACAGTTGATTGTATACCATGGATGGCTGTATGGTTTGTGAATATATTTCAATAAAACTGAATTAAAAAAAAAAAGATAAGTATGTGATCTCTTGTTTTCCCCTGTCATTTGCCATAAAATAACAAGCACATACATTATCAAGTGTTCCTGGTGATGTAAATGTCCAATGTTATCAGGCAGATATTTTTACAAATTAGAAAACTGGCAGTTTTAGATATTCTATCTCTAGTAAAATAAATTTTAGTAAGAGCAATATGAAAATAAAATCACAAAATAGCTCTAGATATTTCATTAAATGATGGGTAATGTGGTAGAAAACGTTATAATGCATGTGTTGGCCTGAATCTAGTTCTTAAAGGATAAGAGGAAAGTTGTTTGTGGAGGATTTGGAGAGAGTCTCAAGAAGATTAAGTGTGGGTATTGACACTAATACACTGGAATATTTGCCAAGATCAAAACCACTTGTACTGTGATAATGAACAGCTTTAAATGTCTTTTTCACTAATGGAAAATTCCTGGAAGCTACCAGATTTTTTTTTTTTTTTTTTTTTGGTTTATTATTTCTTCTATCAGAATTTTACTTTCCCATCATCACTTCCCTGAAAGAGAGAAAGGAAAATAACATTTATTTCTGATCTTGAATGAAGTTATCTAAATAACAGTTTTACAAATTTTCCTCAGAGAAGTATCTTTAATATTGTTATTATTCAATAAACATTTATTATCGATAACTTAGGATACTTTATATTAGGTGCAATGGGGAACAGAATAAACAGCATGGTACTTGCCTCTATGAACTGAGTTGACAAAATCAACAATTGATTGATTCATTCACTCAACAAATATTTAGTGAACCCATAATATTTGCCAAACTGAGTTAGGTAATGGGGATATTGTGATAAGCAAGATTAAACTGCCCTTGCCTTCATGGCAGACATGGGGAAAAACAAAACCTTTCACCAGTAGTTAAATTGTAACTAATCCCACAAAAGAAAGGAATAGGATCATCCAAGACAGAACAATGGGGTAGCAATACATAATTAGCTAACATTTGTTAAGTACTTATTATTTGTCAGTTATCACTCTACATGTTTTATATGTATTTACATTTAATTCTCATAACTGTCATGAAGAAAGGTGTTATTTTTATTCCCACTTTACAGAAGAAGAAACTGAAACACAGAGAGATTAAGAGATTTACCATAGGGTAAACGGCTAGAAAGTAGCAGAGTCAATATTTAGATCTTGGCAGGTAGGTCTAGAGCATCTGCTCTCAGGCACTATCAAATAGCATTCCTAGAGCATGCTAAAATATGTGATGGAGATTAATGGTATATAGCGGAGATTAAAATATATGTACACTCTTCTTCCGTGAAAGTTTCCCGAAGCAGTTGATTCTGGCCATGATTTGGAAATCGGGATATTTTACTTAGGAGAATGGAGGTTCTAGGTAGAAGTAACAGCTTGAAATAATGACATGAAGGAAGGGCACGTAGATTTTGGTTGCCGAGGTTTGAAACAAAAGAAGAGGTAAACACTGACTCTGGAAGAAATAGACCTCAGCAAACCAATCACAAGTAAAGAGATTGAAATATTCATCAAAAACCTCCCAATAGAGAAAAGCCCAGGAACAGATGTCTTCTCAGGTGAATTCTACCAACCATTCCAAGAAGAATTAGTACCAATCCTGCTCAAACTCTTCCAAAAAATTGAAGAGGCGGAAACACTACCTAACTTGTTCTATGATGCCAACATCACCGTAATACCAAACACAGATAAAGATACTGCAAGAAAAGAAAATTACAGGCCAGTTTCTTTAATGAATATAGTTGCAAAAATCCTCAATAAAATGCTAGCAAATCAAATCAAATATACACTGAGTTCAGGTGGGTTTTACACTGAAAGGGTGGTTCCACACAAGAAAAATCAATTCATGTAATACAAATTGAGGGGTGGAAAAACCAAATGATTGTCTTGATTGATGTAGAAAACTCATTTGACAAAATCCAGCATCCTTTCCAATAAAAACACTTCAAAAAACAGGAATAGAAGGAAACTTCCATTACACGCTAAAGGGCATATATGAAAAACCCACAGTTAACATCGTATTCAATAGTGAAAGACTGAATATTTTCCCTTTAAGATCTGGAGCAAAACAAGAATATCCACTGTCACCATGTTATTCAACATTGTGCTGGAAGTTGTAGCTAGAGCAATTAGGCAAGAAAAAGAAATAAAAGGCTCCAAACTGGATCCTTTCACTGTTTGCAGATGATGTGATCCTATATTTAGAAAGTCCTGAAAAACCTACAACAAAGCTACTAGAATTAATAGATGAGTGGTGGGATACATGATCAACATGCAAAAATCAGTAGTGTTTCTATACACTAGTAATGAGCAATCTGTGGAGGAAATCAAGAAAAAAATTCCATTTACAGTAGCAACTAAAAGAATCAAATAGTTAGAAATAAATTTAACCAAAGACATAAAAGACCTATACACAGAAAACTATAAAACATTGCAAAAAGAAATCAAAGAAGACTTAAATAAATGGAAGGACACTCTGTGTTCATGAATTGTAAGATTATATTTAGTTAAGATGTCAATTCTACCGAAATTGATGTACAGATTCAACATAATCCCAATCAAAGTTCCAACAGCCTACTTGGCAGAAATAGAAAAGCAAATCATCAAATTTATTTGGAAGGGCAAGGGGCCCCAAATAGCCAAAAACATCTTGAGAAATTAAAATGAAGTGGGAGGACTCATACTTCCTGATTTTAAAGCATATTACAAAGTTATAGTGGTCAAAGCAGCATGGTACTGGCATAAAGACAGGTATGTCGATCAATGGAATCAAATTGAGAGTTCAGAAATACACCCTCACATCTATGGTCAACTGATTTTTGACAAGGCTGCTAAAGCCTTGATTGGGACAGAGCAGTCTCTTCAACAAATGGTGCTGGGAGAACTGGCTATCCATATCCAAAGAATGAAAGAGTCCCCCATCTCACACTTTATGCAAATATTAACTCAAAGTGGATCATAGATATAATAGAAGAACTGGGACCATAAAACTCCTAGAAGAAAATGTAGGGAAGGCAGTAGTAGGCGGTAATTTCTTAAGCTTTACACCCAAAGCACAAGTAGCAAAAGAAAAAAAATAGGTAAAAAGAATCACCTCAAAATTGAATACTTCTGTGTTTCAAAGGACTTTGTCAAGAGGGTGAAAAGGCAACCTACTCAAAAGGAGAAAATATTTGGAAACCACATATCCAATAAGGGTTTTTTATCCAGAATATATAAAGAAATTCTACCACTCAGCAAGAAAAAGATCAACAGCACAATTAAAAAATGGGCAAAGGACTTGAAGAGACACTTCTTCAGAGAGGAAATATAAATGGCTAAAAAGCACATGAAAAGATGTTCAACATCACTAGCTATTAGGGAAATACAAATCTAAGTTAAAATGAGGTATCATTTCACACCTACTAGAATGGCTACTATTAAAAAAAAAAACAAAACAAAAAACTACAAGTGTTAGAGAGGGATGTGGAGAATTGGGAGTTCTTACTCACTGCTGGTGGGAATGTAGAATGGTGCAGCCACTGTGGAAGACAGTTTGTCAGTTCCTCAGGAAGCTAAGTACAGAATTGCTATATGATCTGACAATCCTGCTACTAGGTATGTACTCAGAAGAACTGAAGGCAGTGATCCAGACATTTACACACCAATGTTCACATTGGCATTGTTCACAATTGCCAAAGATGGAAACAGCCCAAGTGTCTGTGAACCAATGAATGGATAAACAAAAAATATGGTATATACATACAATGGAATATTGCTCAGCTGTAAGAAAGAATGAAGTCTTGATGTATGTGACAACATGGGTGAACCTTGAGGGACATTATTTTGAGTGAAATAAGCCACACACAAAAGCACAAATATTGTATGATCTCACCAATATCAACTAATTGTAATGAGCAAACTCATGGAGTTAAAATATAGAGCATAGGTTCCCAGGAGACAGATTGGAGACCTGATGCTTACTTTGTACAGAGTTTTTAATAAGGTTTGATTTTAAATGTTTGGAAATGGATAGAGGTGATGGCAGCAAATTAAGATGAGTGTAATTAACGGCACTGAATTATGGGTGTGATTGTGGTTGAAAGGGGATATTTAGGGTTTTGTATGTCACTAGAAGGAAAGCTAGAGGATAAAACAAGTGAACACTGTTGTGGATGATGACTGTGGTTAATAGTACAAATATAAAAATATTCTTCTAGAACAAATGTATGTCACTATTACATGGTGTTAATAATAGGGTGGTATATGGAGAAAAATACCACTAACGCAAACTATGGACTATGGTTAACATCAATATTGTAATATGATCTCATCAAGTATAAAAAAGATATCATACCAAACTAAGTGACTATAATAGGGGTTACAGGAGGTATAAGAATTTTCTTTTTGGATCAATGAATATGTTCTCAAATTGATTGTGGTGATGAATGCACAACTCTGTGATTATACTGGGAGCCACTGATTGTACACTTTTGATGGATTGTATGGCCTGTGACTAAAACTGTTCTTAAAAAAAGAGAAGAGGTGAAAATGGTGAGTTGGAGACAGCTGGATATGGGATGATTTGAAGCCATAACAAACTGGGAAGAAAGACCAGGTAGGAGGCTTCTTCAGGACAGCAAACCAAAACAGAGATGATGAAGGCTCAAAGCAAAAGAGCCACAGAGAGAATAAAAAAGAGGGAACAGAGATGAAATACAGTCAAGTTACGGTGAACAAATTGATGGTCCAGATGGGGATTGTGTAAGGGAGATGGAGGCTATAGAGAGCTCATGTAGGGAGGCTGTGAGAATGGGTTCCGGGTTTAGTCAAGCCTGATATTATTAGCTGGGTGCCCCTGGACAAGTTACATCATCTCTATAAATCTATTTCCTTATCTGAAAAACAGCAAGCAGTGTATGCTTGCTTGGACACTTAAATGAGATAGTGGAATTAGGGTGTTTCACATAGGGTTGGCGACATGGTTAGCTTATACACATGGTAGTTATTGTTATCATTGTTGAAGATTTGAAAATTATTTTCAGGTTTAAGGCCAAGTCAAAAAGATAATTATGCCACTAACTGGTATGTAGGGCAATGGATCATTTGGATACATTGAGATCTAGATCCCTGTAATATATCTGTGTGGACACATCTAGCTTGCAAATTGAAACTGGAATCTTAAGACAGGAAAAAGAGGCAGGTAAGAGACAATGATAGAGTTATCAATCACATAGAAAAGACTGTAGAAAGAACCTTCACTGATGGGGTAAGGGAAGGAAACCATAAGGGGTCAGTAGAGATTCAGGAAGAGGGTAGGGTTAGGGAACTCAGTGCTGAAGCTTGAGCCAAAGAAAGTCTAAGGTGGAATCTATCGGACCCAATAGATAGTAGATTGTTCATGGTCCTTGACAGAGCAGCTCCAGGAGTGGCTTGAATGCAAAGCTTTGATTGTTAGAAGGGAAGAAATGAGTGAAATAAACAGGCAGCTGGTGTAGACCATTCTTTCAGTTAATTCTGGTATTGAAAAAGGAAGCTTGAAAAGAGAGCAGGATTGTTGGGGGTCCCTAAATACATGAGACTTAAACATGTTTGTTCAGGAAGAGTCAGTGTGATGGGAGAGATTAATGGTGGAAGAAGAAGAGAGGGCATGATGGATGGTGAGGTCTAAAGTTGATATGAATAACAATAAATCAAAAGAAAATAAGGTGAATGCAGTAACATTTGTTGGAGATATTCTACATACTGAATGCTTTCACATTTATTTCGTCAAATCCTGAAAACAATCCTGACAGATGTTTTTTTCCCCCATTTTGTAGATAAACTGACACTGAGAGAAAATAAAGAGGCTCCCCAAGGAGGCACACTTGGTATTTGATGAAGTTAGGATTCAAATGAAGATCTGGCTGGCTCCCAAGACCCTGTGAGAAGAGGAAGATGGAAAATTTGACATAGGAGAGAGGAGAGTTGAGGGAGGTTTTATAGGATGTTTAGAGCTGCAGAGTTAGGGCATCAGAACTGGGTCTGAGAACTTGGGAAAGGGAAAAACTCTGTAATAGCTGCTGTGGTGCATTTAATGGGATTTTAAAAAGAGATTGCTAAGTAGCTCCAAAAGCACAACTGAGACATGAATTTGTAATGTATGCAGTCAAGTGCAGTTATGTGACTTGTTCCAGTTTCCTCAGTTCTAACAGAATATCAATATTAAATAAAGGCCAGAATTCTGAAATTCATTGTAGGCCTGCCTATTAAAAATACATGCTGAAGACAGAAGTTGGGTTATCTGTCCATGAATTCTCTGAAACTAAACTTAAAAAGAAATCCTGAATATATACAAAATATGACCAATTATTTTACTTAAAATGTGAAACCTGGTTCAGATATTATTGAGCCAAAAGTTTGGCACAGTCCTTCTACTCCATCAGTGAATAAATTCATGCTGAGCACCTTCCAGGCATCTGACAAGGAAGTGAGAGTTATGGAGGGGAGTTTCTAGACTTCTATGGAAGAAAAACTACATAGACAAAGCAGGGTATATTTCTGTTTAAACCAATTTATATATTACTAAATTAAATGGATCAATCTACTTGAGAACAAGGATATACATAAAGTGCCATATGAGCAATTCTGGGAATAGGAAAAATAACGGGTCAAGAAGAGTCAGAATTCACTGGTTTAAAAACAAAACCCATCATGAGATTCTCTATGTTGCCAGGTTATTGTTTTATATCATGGATGCTCTAAGGGCTTCAACACCTGTCTTCTTTACTTTCATTCCAAACTCTTGACCATTTGAAGAAGTTCTGGGGTCACTGTCTGTCAACCAGTTACTAAAGGGCCACAGAATCAATCTCTCTGTCTGTCTCTCTGTCTGTCTGTCTCTCTCTCTCTCTCTCTCTCTCTCTCTCTCTCACACACACACACACACACACACACACACACACACACACACACGCCAGTCACTATCCAATGGGCAAAGAGCATTGTCAGGGTAGGTCAGTGACAGCAAGATTTCAAGGAATTCCATCACAGGCAGTGAACAATGGAAAGATTCCCAGTCAGGAATCCTCCTGAAAGGTAACTGAAAAAATGCATAGAAAGCTGATTTTCCTATTTCTTACATTTTTGTGACAAATCTTTACGATTAAGATCTTATGAATATATGTGACAAACTACATGAAGGAACACTGTCATAGAATAAAAAAGATACTTTCTGGTTACTATGCATCAGATAAGCAAACATCTGTTGGTTCTCAACTTCACAGTCAGCCAACAGAGAAAGATTTATTGTCTCCCTCTATTTACACATTGATGCAATCATTTTGTTTGGTGTTTTAAACTGATGAGAAAAGATGGGGTGAGATCCTAGAGACAATGCAAGGAAAGATTAATTATATTATTTTGCTAATGTGTATACAGCAAACATCCTAATGTTTGCTGTATACTTTATCCTGATTCACAAAAAAATGCTTAATTCGAGTACAAGTTCTAGTGTATTTTCAGTTGTTCATGTATTTTTTACTTGATATTTTTTTGAAGGACTGAATTAACCATTGATATTCTTATTTGCTACTTGAAATAGTCTGAGGTTTTCTCAAGAATTCTGTTACGCAATTTATGATTCACACTCAGCTGAGGATTTAAATACCAACTCCTTTGTTTTTTGTCCACCCACCTTTCATAATAATTCTCAGGGGAGATATTGACACAAAATGAAAAATGGGTAGCTATCTGAAAGATTTTACGGGTTATAGGAATATCTGGTATCCAATAACTGTACTGAAAATATTAAAGAAGTATGAGCATCAATTAGATAACTTTCTCAAAATCTGAAAGGTATGCATTCATAATGAAGAGATTCTATTAATAATTCCTGTATGAATCATTAACCTCTCAAAGGAAAATATGTCATGAAGAAATGTGTGCAATGTGATTTGAGACTACTACTCTTTTTTTTTTTTTTTTTTTGCCTAACTAACACTAGGATAAGGATGGCACTTGTTGGTTTCTGAACAATTGCTAATACTTTTCTTTTCTTTTGAATTTAAAAAAAAATGTAATTGGCTTCTTGCTTCTTCCCACTTCATTCAGTGATGCCCAGTCTCACTGTATATAACTCCCCATGAGATCCTAAAATGAAAAATGTTTCACAGGTGGAAGATTAAGGAGAATTGGACAGATTAGTTAATCAGTTAGGAGCAAAATATGTTTGAATTGAAAATTAAACATCTCTTCAATCTGAAAGTATTTATGGTGAATTATAAACTTCAAACTTGAAAGAGTATCTATTCCTTTCAACTCTTCCAAAACAATAGTTTATGGAAAATTTAAACACATACGGAGTAGTAGTAGATTTACCATAATGTTATTATAAAACTAGAGCTACATAAATACTATTAAAGTTACAAAAAGGATTTAGCAGCATAGTAAGATTCCACAATTTTTCCTCTATCAGATTCAGATATACACTTAAAAAGACATGGTTACAACAATTTAGTTTATATATTGTCACCATGTGGTTATCTGGCATACCTTTGCTGAAGAAGATATGACTTCTGGATTTGTTTAAAATAAAATTGACAATTAGAAGAAAGATTTACATAGGAGATAAGCCAACAAGGAAATACAATTTTCCATGCGTGTCACAATCTATGTTCCAATTCCTTAACAATGTTTCCAATTCTTTAACAATACATTTGCTAAAAGGCTTTTAGTAGATCACAAAATTATTGTATCTGAAACCATCCATGTCCATAAAACGCACTTAAAGACTTTATATATATGTGTATATATATAGATAAATATATACACATATATATATATTGTGTTATGTAACAGCCTTTAAATATATATATATACACATATATATATTTACACACACACACACACACATACACACACAGGGCTATATAATGGCTACAAGTCACATAGAACTTATGACATAATTTACCTGTCCTATCATGGCAATGTCTACCACAGACATTTTCTCAGAATAACAGTTTACAAAGAGACAGGATATATAAAATCATTTAACAAATTTAATAGAATAGTTATCAGATATAATTCTGCAAAATTAGAATGCAGCCAGTATAAAGGAGTGGATAATCAGCAAAGAAAATGATAGCAATGAACTTTTCTTAGTGTTATTAGTGCAGGAGCACAGGTATAAGCACCCAAAGAAAGTGAGAGAAAAAAAAATTATTTCCCATGTACATCAACCCTCATCTCCTATGCTTATACTAACTTTCGTACTTACTGTTATCATTATTTAATATTATGTTATTTATGGAGCACAAATAATTTGTCTGGAGTTGTATCTGTCAAAAGCTGAGCCCCCACTGAAGAGCAAGAAATAGAGCAATGATTCCTTGAAAATAAGGGCTCATCTTAGAAAGGATGCTGAGACTTCTAGGGAAATTTTTAACTTAAGTTTACCAGTGGCTTGAAATTCAATAAGGTTGTTGAGAGTTGGGTGCAGCCAGATTGCACTGAATAATAGTATTATAGGAAAATATCCAAGGCTGAGTTGACTCTACTTACCTGAGATAGAGACCATGTTGCACTTGTCAATGACTATATACAGTGTATACATTCTACAGTGAATGCACTTAGTGGTTAAAGACAGAAGGACTAGTTAAGCATCATATGTAAGAATCACTATCTAAAATCCTTTTATGAATAAAAATAATGCTTATTTCTGATTTGAAGGATATATTCTAATTATTAATTTTATTACAAATCTGCATGTTCTATATTTATTTTGAAATAAACACAAAGATACTGGACTGTAATTCCAGATAAAGGATAATATTCATGCTCTTCTGATAACTATTTGTTATTTCTTAAAAATGGGAAAAAGTTACATTGGTTGCCATTTTATTCTCTGGAAAGCATAAATACCAATTATTCTTTAAAAGTCCAATGTTAATTAGATTGACTTAATCTAATAGAATAAATGCTAAAATAACCAGAAGCTATTTACAGTATCCCGATCTCCCATACTAAATGCTGATTGGCAATAAAATTATTTCTGTTCTTGGAACCCAAAGACAAAATTTGACCATTCACCTGCATAATCATTGTTATTTACATTTCTCTAAGAGCCATTATGGGTACAATTCATTTTCTAGAGTAAAATGTGCACACCTTTATTATAAACAGAAAGCAACTGTTTTTCTAAACTTAATTTCAGAAACACAAAGTGTGCTTTCTGTACTAAGATAGTAGCTGCTCTGTATAAAGTTTTGACTTGATTCCATTCTTATGAAATTAACATCCTCTATGGGTCTTCTAAAATTTGGGACTTCAATCTATGTAATAAGAAACTGGTCCTTAACAGGGACAGAGAAGGCATCATATAAGAGAAACAATTTTAAACAACATGAGTTAACTTATTAGATAGACTCTTTGAATCATTTAGGATATTTGTTTCCTATGGATGCTGTAACAAATTACCAAAAATTTATTAGCTTGAATACCCAGAAATACATTCTCCCACAATTATGAAGGCCAGAGGTCTGAAATCAGTACCATTGGGCTGAAATCAAGATGTTTACAGAGCGATGCTAACTCCAGAGGCTACAGAGAAGAACCCGTTCTCTGCCTCTTCCAGCTTCTGGTGGCTGCTGGCATTCCCTGGCTTGTGGCCACATCACTCCAATCTCTGTCTCTGTGGTCACATTGCTTTCTCCTCTGCTGTTTGTGTCAAATTGCCAAGACTCCCTCTGCTTGTCTCTTAAAAGGACACTTTTGATGGGATGTAGGGCTCACCTAGATAATTTAAAATGACCTCTTATCTCTAGATCTTTATTTTAATAATATCTGCAAAATAATCTCCTCCTCCTCCTTCTCCTACTCCTCCTCTCATCCTCCTTCTTTTTCTTTTGCCATATAAGGTAACACAGGTTCCAGAGATTAGGGCATGAATATCCATTGGAGGGCCATTATTTAACTTACCACACTAGCAAAATGTATTCCTTTAACCTTATAATTGATAATTTGTTTCCATGTACCTCATGTTGTCTTATTTTGACTTTGAACAAAAGGGTAAAAGTAATTGGCTAGTATTCTCTTCTCACCATCTCTTTTCCAATATCAAAAAAGCTATAGAGAAGATAAAAAGACCAGGAAGATTTCAAAAAGGGATGCTTAGGGGAGGGAGTATGGAGTATTACTCCACTGTTGATTACAGTAAAAAATAAGCTGAATAATCTTTCAAAATGCTTTTCAAGACAATGGATGACCCTGTACTGACAGACCTACAAACCTGATGGTGCATTGGCATCATTTTCAAATGAGCAATGCATGTGTGCTCACACACACACACACACACACACACACACACAAATAATTTATGAGTTTTAGAGTAAAATGGAGGAAGCTTACTGTAAAGTCTTCGAAGATTTCCTTGAGTTCTTTATGACCATGCCTTTCAGCAATATGTGCTGGGTCAGACCCCTTCATATTTTTCATCTGAGATGCCCAAGTTGCTCCTGAACATCGAAGCAAATGAATAGCCAAGTTCTTTAAGCCAAATTTTGCTGCACAATGGAGAAGAGTTGGAAGTTCTTCGGAATGAATATCTGTAAGTACAAGAAGTAATAAGATTTATTATGTTTTTCTTGTATCTGCAATCCCATAAGGGAAGAACAAACACATTCTACTCCTAAAAGTAATTCCAATAAAGCAGTGCAAACTTTTGGTGTGACTTTCATATAAGAAACCATCACTGGTTAATTTAGCAATGTTGACTCTTTCTCTTATCTATTTCTCAAAATAAATATAAACTACTATTTTCAGTACCATTAATGTCCCACTCTTACTTGTGGGATAAGTTTAATTTGGAAATAAACATCAACTCTTAAATATTAAACACACAAAAGAAAACAAACCAAAAACATTACATTGTGATTACTCCTTCTAAATGTACTTAGACATTACCCAAACACTAGAGAACAAAAGTCTATAAGGTCATCTATAAAACCTTTTAATTTGCCTGCTGCCACACTTAGTTTGCATCTTTTTGAAGTTGAAATAAACATGAAATTACTGGGTGATATGAGATTTCCATATGAAATTTTTCTTTCAAAAAGTAACTACAACAGAAAATGCAACTTAGCCCTCATTAACTGCTCATAAATTTCAGTATGAAAATTTCCATCAGGATTTTACATCTTTTATGTTTTAGTGTTTCAATTTCATAGTTATGTATTAAGTATCAATTTAAAGACACATTAATTTTGCATAACTATAAAATGATAAATGTAAACTGCTATCCCAATGGAAAAAAAAAAAAAAGAAAACCTGGTGAGTGATGCTTGCTATTCATCTACGCTTTCACACCCAGCTGAAGGAAATGTCTCACAGAAATTACACACCAGCTTACCCCATTATCTGGGGCAAACAATGTGAAGATTTCAGTAACAGAAACAAAGGAATCATACCAAAAGGCAACTCTATTCCTCCATAAGAATTCTAAAGTAACAGAAAACAGCCACCTGATAACACTTTTTAAAATTGTGAACCTGCATGGACACTTTTACCTCTTTGGTATTTTGCAGTTTCAAAAGACTTTTAAAAAATAGGGAGAAAAAGAGACGGAATCAAACCTTGAGTTTTCAATTCACTTGGATGCTGTGCCTCACGGTCAATGTATTTTTTAGTTTTTTTGGTTCGTATGTTTTAATAGAAAGCAAAACCAAAAACCTTCAGGTCACCATGTAAGTATGTACAATAAGAATAACTTTCATCCTTCAAAATGTGGTAGAACTAATAACTATAGATAGATCTATGATCTGATTTCGACAATAAATGTACTTGCCTCTTTTTATATGGTGTATAGTGGGTGAAAGGTTAACAAATGTTTTGTAAAGATGAATGAAGATGGGTCTATGAAAGCTGGAACTTTACCACATAAATCTGAACTGTGTCTAAGGTAAGACAAATTTTAAAAATAAAAATATGTATTTGCACAAAAAGATATTAACTAAGAAACAATTTTCTATTTATTTGCATTGGAATGCATTATAAAAATACAATATTCTACAACAACTAAAACAAGCCAAAGATAATAAAGAAAAATATTGAAGTGATAATGTCAGATTTTTACATTCCTTCAGTCATCTCTCTCTCTTTGCTACGTTCAACAAAATATGGAAAACATCATCAACTGCAAATCAATGCCTTAAGCACTGTTATTCTGGTGAATTTTTAGATGATGTTCAATCAGCTTAAGATACTGTTTTCACTAAATGAATTTTTTTTTTTGAATTGTATATCTGACAAAAGCTTTAATATCCAGACTATATAAAAAATTCCCACATTTGAACAACAGAAAGACAAACAATCCAATTTAAAAATGGCAAGTTACTTGAACAGACATTTTTCCAAAGAAGATACACAAATGGCCAATAAGCACATGAAAATATACTCAACATCATTAGCCATTAGGGAAATGCAAATCAAAACCACAATGTGACACTGCTTCACACCCACTAGGATGGCTATTATTAAAGAAACAGAAAATAACAGGTGTTGGTAAGAATGTGGTTCACTAAATGAATTTTTAATCATTATAGTAATGCATTCACTTTTTAACCTCAGCAGCCTCCCTGTCAGTAAATTCCTTAAGTTTAATGTAATTTAATATTAAAAAAAACATCATGACAAACTTCATTAAGGATCTCTCTACTTTTGTATACTCAAAAGAGTAATAAGGACTGTGATAAATGATTACAGTTATTCAGGACACATTTCTTAACAGTCTTGCTAACCTGTAACCACATTTTCCAACACATGAAAGGAAGAAGTTCGGCCTATTGAAGGTGGTACTGCTGATACTAAAGGGGACTGCAAGTTTGAAGGCTACGTTCTTTATTTTCCACTTCTTTATTTTGATTTTAGTGGCAACTTAAACTTCTTTAATCCACTATATTTTTTTTGTAAAGTTATAAATCTGGAAAGAGCTTTGGAGGACAACTTTCTAATTTCTACCCATTAATGTAATTGCTTTCATAATACCCATAAGAGATGATCTTCTAGTTATTGCTTACATACTTCCAATGACAGTGTTCTCTACTTCCCAATGAAGCCTTTTTCTTTATTCAATAACATTGAATATTAGGAAACTATTACTTCTCTTAAGGTGAAATGTCTTTCCTTGAAATTTCCATCTCTTCCTATCCCTTGGGCAATATAGAATTTAATAGTTACAAAAGCACAGGCTTACAGTCAGTTGGCTCTGCCATATATTCACTATAGGAACTTCAGTAAGCTTTAATTTCTCTGTGCCTCAGTTTCCTCATCCAAATTTGCAGGGTTATTGAGATAATTAAATGATTTCATATGTATAAATTACCTAGTAAGGTGACTGAAACAGAACAGGAGTTCAATGCATATTAACTTCCTTCTGCTTCTTTTTTCTGCATCAAATTGTCAGCCTAATTCATCTCTACCCCAGCTTTATAATCCTTAATTCTGTTCATTATTCCAGAGTCATTATCCCAAGAGCTTGATTCTAGAATAGTTGGCTCTTTATAAAATATTGAATCAGTTTCAAATCTGCCAGAATGTTATTTACATCAAGTCTTTTTATTGTCTTGAGTAGGGTTATTTTTCTTGCTTACTTTTCATTAAGCAGGAAATGCTTTAGTCTTGTAATGTACATCAACTATAACTAGACAATTTCTCATTTAATTTTTTAAAATTTAACAAAACATGGCAGAGTTAACCTTTCAAAGAATTTGGCATGTTCACAGAACCTATATTAGTTGTTTCAATATCATTTAAATCATGATTGTAGCTTTATACAGAATGCCAAATTAAACACAGTCAATATATGCATATGGTATTACATTAATATATATGACAGCTGTATATGAATAAAGGTATTCATTTAAATAAAGGCATTACTATGATTTAGGACATTCAGTTAGTTTGGGTTTTTGAGTAGTTGTTTACAAATAGAGTCATATTTTTAATATTTTCAACTTAATTAGATAATTGTAAGAACTGCTTTCCCAAGATGGGAATGGGTCCTTCTGTATGAGGAGCAGGCATGCTTGTGCTAGCACAGGATGAGGAAGTCCTTTATCTTAAAAAGCCTCCTGGGCCAGGGAGAGGCTCTCCTGTGCCTGCTGACATTTCATTCTGTGAGAGGGTGAGAGCTGATCATATAATGTGCCTGTGACTTGGAGAAGGAGTACATGCTTTCCCTTGTTTTTCAATGCTCAGTTTTACTCTAGACCATATGACCATTGATGTTTTTGCCTAAAGATATTTGTGCCTCTTTTGGCTTTTCTTATTTAAATAAAACCAATGCATAGATCATGATTTTGATGAGTTTTGACAATTTTAAAATCACTATGCAAAACAAGTTAAGGAAAGCTTCTATCACCACAGAACATTCCTCCTGCTCTTTTCTAGTCAATTTCCCATTTCAGAGGCAACTATGTTCTAATTTTTATCAACATAGATTAGTTTTGTTGCTTCTTGGATTTCATGTAAATAGAATCATATAGTATGTTCTCTTCTGTGTTTCATTGTCATCTGGAATCTTTATTTTTATTGGAATGAGAAGTCAGGTGACATTTTTAACATAATTTTCCTTTATGTAATGTAATGTGTTTCTCTCCCCTCCCCTCACCCCTGGGCTACTTTTAGGATTTTCTCTTTATATTTGGTTTTCCCCTTGTCACTATACTTTCCATTTTCTCTGGTGAAATTTACATCTTTTTGCACATGTGGCCCACCTTTTACAATAGATTCTATAATATATTTATCATAGCTATTCTAAAGCTCCTGTCTCATAATTCCTATGTCAGCTTTGATTGACTATTTCTTTTCTTGAACATGCTTTTTTTCTTTTCTTGCTTCTTCATGTTCCCTGTAATATTTTTTTATTTTATGCTGGGAATTGTATTAACTGAAGTAAATAATATTCAATAGAATAGGACACATCCTTTATTTAATCATACAACTATGGTAGAGGGCTGGGTTCAAACTAATCTGTAGATGATTTGAGCTTGGTCTTTTTTGTGGCTTTACAGTTCACAACTGCCCTCAAATATTTTAGGGCAGAAACAAACATTTCTGTTCATCTAAGCCTTGGTGAGATACCAGAGATCTTTGTCTGTTTTACAGATTGGTTATCAACTTTTTTGGGTCACTAGGTGGTTCTTTTTGCTCTCCAGTCCTGCCTCTAGATTATCACATTTCAAAATTTCTCTCTCAGATGTTGGGGTGGGGGAGAGCCCTGCAATGGTCTCAGTTAAGGCAAACTGCTTACCATCCTGAGAGCCTGGAGATACTTCTCTCATCTTTTCTCCCCTTTAGCATTTAGAAGTTGGCTGCTGCTGCTTTCCATGTGGTGAAAGCCAGAGTGCTTTGAAGGGATTTGTCTTAGCAGCCCTGTCCTACTCCCTGTCTTTAGTAGTCACTGGATGGCCTCTAGGGAAGGCTAAGAGTATTGTAAGGATCTTTCTTAGCTCTTCTGCCTTTCTCCAGCCACTGGAATACCAGCTGTTTGCACTCATGACAGTCTGTGAAAGAGAGTTGGTGGTGGTACAGACTCATTTTGTAGCTGGGGCTCCTGGAAATTCTATTCCTCACATTAGCCTAAATATAGCCATTGAAAGTTCGCTTTGTTCAGCAGTTTTCATCAATGGTGATTTCTCTTTATTCTGTTGCTCTGTCAAGAATGAAAGTACTCATAAATATCTTCTCTCTTGTGAAAGACATCTGTTTCTGGAATTTAGTTCATCTAAGTTTCTTTGGTCATTAGTTTAGTTTTCTTCCGGGTTAAAAAAAAACTACTATGATTTCAAAGATCATCTTTCTTATTCTTGTTATAGTGGGAGCAATAACCTCTTGTGACTGTACAATTTAAACAGGAACAGAGATTCTATTAGTCTTTGCTCATACACCATTTGAGATATTTTTCTCAAATTCATATAATTTATTATACAGTTTACAGTCTTGTTAGATTAAAATGATAGATTCCTTAAGAAGACATAGGAGCCTTTTAGAGTGTGCTGAATCTGCAGTGTACATATGCTTCATTTAACGGCAATTTTCATTCAATTAATCAAGATTTATTGCATCTTTTTGTATTATGAAGGTGTAAATACAAAAGCCACAATTCATACTAAGGTTTGGCCAATTTGTTTTGTTTTTTTTTTTCCTGGATGATATAAATTTTCAGTTTTTAGTTGTTTCAGCCAATATCTGTCAAATGGTAATTTCAGGAGAGGAGAATAAAATGCCTGGGGGAATTTTTCCAAGGATTTCCAATTTCACTACTTTTACAAATAAAGACAAAGTGATGGGTTGTCACATAGTAAAGAAATTATGCCATACATTTTTCTGTGCAGAACCATTCCTAAACTGTTCAAGATAATCGCTATAAAAGACTACCAATAATTAGATCAAAATAATCAAACCAAAGCTTTCAAAAGATTAAGCTACATCACCAGAATGATGAAATGGGCATATAGCCAAGCTTAGAATATAAGCACTAGATACAAATTAAACAGTAAGATGAGTAAGGAAACTGGAAGTGCATGGTCATGTAATAATTTGTTCTCATTAAACACTATCTGGAAGGGTAAATATTTATTTGCTTGGAGTAGGATGAACAGATAGCCACTTTAGGACAAAACAATGAAGGACACAACAAAGAAAAGATTAAAGGTTAAAGTTTCTGGATTCTAGAGCTGGTTCAGCCTCTAAATCTGTGATCCTTGAGACAGTTCGTTCATCTCACTGGACCTCAATCTCCTCAATAATAAAATGAGAAGATTGGAGTTAAAATTGTAGGATTTCTAATGTTCTTTTGAGCTAAATTATTCTATTATTTGCTATGGCACAGAAAGTTTAAGCCAAGCACTCTTTGGAGGGTAATTTTCTCTGATTGCTATAGATACAAGATTAAGAAAGGTATAGATGCAGATTGAGGCAAGGTAGTGACTTTCATTCCTTTCCTCATAAGGATTTGGAATCTAATGAAATATTGGTATTTCTATTGGTCTGTAGACACATAGCATTACTGGGGATATGAATCTGATTGCTCTGATGCAGAAGGAGCTTACATGCAGAATAGGAGTTGTCACTTCTCCCATCCTACTGCCTTAGATGTAAAATCTATTTCAAATTTCAAGCAACAGAAAATGCTGTCATGATTATCATGTTCTGAAAACTTTGATAATGTAAGCAATGTGCATAAGGAAAATAATGGCCCATCAAAGTCTTATGCTGCAGTTTTGTTGTTAGGATATCTCTCATACAAATTAGGAGGTGTTTATTAGTTAGAGTTCTCTAGGGAAACAGAATCAACAAGAGATATCTAAATAAAAGATTTTATAAAAGTGTCTCATGCAACTGTGGGGATGTACAAATCCAAATTCCATAGGGCAGGCAGCAAACTGGCAACTTCAATGAAGGTGTTCAATGAACTCCTCAGGCAGTGAACTGGCAACTCTGATGAACTCCTCAGGGAACACTTCGCTGGCTAGCCGAAGAAGTGAAGGTCCTCTGTCTGTATTGCTTAAAAGTCTTCAAATGATTGCATTAAATCCAGGTGATTGCATTCTTTCATTGTGGAAGACATGTCCTTAGGTGATGTAATCAGTCATAGCTGCAGCCAATTGACTGATGATTTAATAAACAAGCCTTCTGGTTTATTAACCAGTCACAAATATCCTTGCAGTAACAGTTAGGCCAGTGCTTGCTTGACCAGACACCTGGGTACCATCACCTGGTCAAGTTGACACATGAACCTAACCATCACAAGGTGTGAAGTGCATAAAAGTGCATACTCTTGACTATAGATCTCAACTTTGTAGTCACTGCATTATTTATTGTTATTGCATTCTTGTTATTAAAATATCCTCTTAAAAGTTGTATCCACTGTGTTTAGGTCCTACTACGATAATACCCATACTGGGCATGGTTAGAGTCCCATTCAGCAACCAGCCTGAAAGTAGGAAAAATGTCAGGACCCTGATTCTCTCTTGTTTATTCTCCCACTTGTCAGGCTTAGGCAAAACCCAGAAGGGAAGTAAATCCCAACTTTGTTGTTTCCAGATAATACAAATTCTTTTGAGAAGTTGTGTATCTCTTCAATTTTGGTGAAAATTCAATATTTTGCAATAACCATATGTTTAATATTTGAGAGCTTTGTAAAACTATAGGATTCTAGAAGATTGATGTTCTGTAATCTGAATGACGAGCTGACAGGAAGCATTAGAAGAACAGAGCACACAATCTTGAATCCAGAAAAGGTTCATTCCTCACTGAATACACCAATGAATAAATCCACCATAACATTAGCAGTAGTAGTGATAAGAATAGAAAGAACCAAGTCCACGAACTGCTAATAAGAAGGAAAGGGAAAGGGGGAAGAGAGAGAGAGATGTATGGTGGATAATGAATGATGGTTCTAGAGGAGGGATTTAAGGCACTGAGAGTCAGAAAAACAAAGAACAGAGCAGCAAAGCATGTAACTGGCAGGTTAGTATGAGATGGTCTGAACCCAAATAAGGAGTCTTTGGGAAAAACTGTGCAGCAGCTTCTTATTGAGGTCTGTGGGCCAAAAAACAGCCAGAGAGAACTAAGGCAATGTGCAGAACAAGATTGAAGCAAGGCCTGATGCCAAAATGAACTGTCTGGGAGCTTGGAGGTAATGCTAGGAAGCAAGAGGGGATGTGAAGATCTTATTAGCAGTTCTTGGACTTAGAATCAATTAAAACATTACAGCAATTAAATATTTTTCCTCTATAATCCATTTTCTACCATCAAACCCAGGCAATGATGAGTAAATAGAGTTTGGGCTGCTCCATGTTTAAACCATTATACAAATCTGTGAGTAAACTCTGGTTAAAATAAGAAAACTCAATAACTTTATTTATAAACATACATGCTTGCATTCCTTTACTCTATGTTTATAATAAAAGTCCCTTTTGAAAATGTATCTCGACAGAGATGGTCTCAAGAACCTAGGAAGAGCTAGGAAAACTGGAACAACAAAATTGTGGAAACTGGATGGGGTTGGAGTCAGATGGTTGGCCATTCAACCCTAGAGCCTTGCCTTACAGCTAGAAAGCTACCTGTTGGCCTTTTCATGGGTCTTATATGGAGATTCAAGGAATGTGTGCCACTAAACAGTAAATCAAAATATTGAGCAGGGATGCTAGATTTTATTAAGAAGTATTCAGCATTTCTTAGGACCCTATATTCTCAAGCACAGATCTATTCTTTAAAAAAAAAAATATGATTTTGAATAATAAAAATGGACAAGGACAAGGAGGAAAAGCTGGGCACTGCTTAGGTCAATAAAAGCCCTGGGTAGGTCTTAAGATACTTTTAGGGAGCACCAGCTTATGTAATGAAGGGACAAAATGAAAATGAGAATGATTAGGGAAGTATCTAAATAAAGGATGGATTAGAAAAAAATGGTGAAACTTGTTCGAAAAGCCTACTGGGAGACTTATTCTGGAAGAAGGAGACATAATTGATGGTATGAAATAGAGTGGTGGCTGTGATTGTGAAGGGTAAGGATAAGAAGGACAGAGGTGCCAGGCATTTCAAAAGAAATATTAAGGGGATTTCATGATTTGACCATGTACAGGCTTTGAAGGAAAGAGCTAGACTTAAGACAACTTTCAAATTTAAGGGTACAAAGCTACAAACAAGAAACAGAAAAATAGTATTCACTAGAGAAGATGAAAAAGAGTATTGCCATGGAGTACAGGTAGGGGAATTGATGAGATAGCTGCTGGTATCACAATTATATGGAAGTAACTCAAATTAGAAATATATGTCTTTGAGTACAGGAGATTGGTTTAAAACTTAGCTGCTGTGTCACTAAACATTGATAATCACCACAGAATACTTGTTTTATGGAAAAGGAAGTCTTCTTAAATTGGGTCCCAGATTGCAACTACCAATTGATCAAAATTCCTCACTAGAGAGAACCTATTTGTTACCCCAGAAGTTGATTAGATTTGCTGGGTATATACTACATGTATTAGTTTCCTATTCCTGCTGTAAAAGAGTTACCACAAACTCAGTGACTTAAAACAACAAAAAATTATCTTATAGACCTAGAGGTAGAGATGTGTTCCTTATGGAAGCTCCAGGTGAAAATTCATTTTCTTGTCTTTCCCAGCATCTTAGACAATGCCCACTTTCCTTGGCTTATGGCCTCACGTCATTCTGATGTCTGCTTCCATCATCACTTCTCTCTCTGATCCTCCTGAACCCCTCTTATAAAGACCCTTGAAAGTACACTGGGCCCACCCAGATAATCCAGAATAATCTCTTCATCTCAAAATCCTTAACCTAATCACCATCTGCAATGTCTCTTTTGCCACATGATATAACATATTCAATTTTGGGGGATTTGGATATGAACACCTCTGGGGAGCCATTATTTAGCCTATGACATTGAGCAAGAGATAGTAAGCCAAGGGGCACTCTTTTAAAACCTGAATGTGGTCAGGGCTCTACAATTCCGCATGTCTTAACTACATCTATTTCCCCTTGACAAGAGCTTATATTTCTGCTATCACACAATCAACACATTCTCAGCTTTGTAAACTTGGATAAGATATATTTGGAGATTTTCCTACCCATTAGGTTACAGTAGATTTATAAATATATAAACTACTATTTTTAAAACTGATTATCAGGAACACCAAGCAGTATGTGGGTAAGTTACAGTTGTTTAAAGCTACAGACCTCTGAACAATAGGATGATTGGGGAGGTGACCATGCTGGCTTAGGTCAACTGGAGCCTATAGGATCAAGATGTGAAATAAGTTCTTCTGCATCTTTGAATCTCTACACTTCTCAGAGTAATGCAATATTAGTCTTTAAACCTGCAGTGACACGATGAAACTTTTCTATAAATACTTGGTAATGGCAAAATTCAGAGAGCAAATGAGTCCCTTTAGGAAGTAGAGGTAGATGTTTTGGGGTGGGTTGGTGTTGGGGTCATGTAGGGGGTTTCTGGACCTGTCAAGTGATTCAAAGGTTGGAAACTATAATTGGAGGATCATTCCTTCCACAAGCTGAAAAAAGGAAGAGAGTACCTTAAGTAACTCATTCAAGACATTAAAAAGCCCTTTTCCATCATGTGTATGTTTATGTGTGAAATTGAAGCCAACCCATGAATGCATTTCCCTTATTAAAATGAATTTATATTAGCAAGCTTATTCCTGTTATCAGTTACATTTATAAATGGACAGTACTTCTGTTTCTTTTCCTAACCCTATGATATAATTACAGATGCTTTTTCTGTTGACCCTGAAAAACTGACATTTTTTGTGTTGGCCCAGAGAGAATAAACATATGTGCCTTGGTTACTTGAGCACAGTGAGTTTAGTGCAACACATTCAGAAGGCTAATGTGCCAATTCTTCATTCTGCTAATGGAAGATGCCATAGATAAGAGGTAGAAAATAAAATGAAAGACAAAACAAAGACAACCTACAGCTGCCTCAAATATTACCAGTCTATACCTATTAGTGACCAGGATTTTATTGATTTTAGTCTATGATTGTGGTGGTTTGAAACTGTATGTACCCCAGAAAAACATGTCCTTAACTTTACACCATTCCTGTGGGTGAGAACCCATTGTAAGCAGGATCTTTAGATGAGGTTATTTCAGTTAAGAAGGTGTGGCCACCTCAGTTAGGATGGGTCTTAATCCTATTCCTGGAGTCCTTTATAAGTAGAGTGAAATTCAGACAGCCAGAGAGAAAGCCACAGGAAGTAAGAAGCTGAAATCAACAAAACCTGGAAGGGAAAGGGAAGCTCAGGATTATTAACCATTAATCCAATGGTTAATAATGTGGCCTGTGTCCTAGCTATGCCACCTATTATGTGGTCAGGTTATATGAACGCTGCAGTCTCCAGGGAGAAAGCATCACCATGATGATGCCTTGATTTGGACTTTCTTTTAGCCTCAAAACTGTAAGAGAATAAATTCCCATTGTTGAACCCGACCCATTTCATGCTATTTGCTTGAGCAACCTAGGAAACTAAAGCAATGGGTTACTTTGTTGTTTATCAACTAATTAATTAATATAATAAACATTTATTGAGTTCTGCAAATCCATCTAGGTGCTGTGAATACATCTGTGAACAAAACAGACAGGGCTGCTTCCTAAAGGACATTGTCTGCCCCAAGAGAGAAAGCAGATGATTTGAAAGACTCGTACAGTATGAAACAAAAATCACTCTTTTTCTATGATTACCGAAAAAAAAAAAAAAAACCCATAAAGATCATCTAAGACAATTTCAATCTTTCCTTTATAAATTATTCATTAAAATAGTAATTTTAAATAACTTAGCAGAAATAATTCATAACCTTTCCTTTAAATTTAAGATCATCATCCCCCATGACACCATGAAGGAACTCTTCATTACAGCATATAGGGAAGCAGAATAATCCAATGGCTAATAATACGGCCTGTGTCCTAGCTATGCCACCTATTATTTGGTCAAGTTATATGAAGCAGAGGTAAAAATAGTACCTACCTCAGGATTGTTGGAGGAATTGAGTAAAGTATGTAAAGTGTTTAGAACTGTGTCTGGCACAGAGTAAGCAAAATGCAAGTGTCAGCTCCTGTTTATTAAAGCACATACTATTTAATGGCATTGTGTGTGTGTGTGTGTGTGTGTGTGTGTGTGTTTGTGTGCTTTTGTTTTCTCTTCCCTTAGGTTGGGTGCCCTTTGAGGGACTGGGCTATATTCTATTTATCCCACGTTCCTCCACCTTCCCTTAGCACCTAGAACAGTGCACAGTACAAGCCAGAGTACACAGAACTTCAGAAAATTCATGAATTCATGAGTTTTTAATTTTACTAGTGATACAGAAAAAACACATTTTGAGAAAAGCAGTCACTGTAAGACAGCTTCATCCTGCACCCATGATTTTAATCCTGGGACACTGGTAGGATTTTAAAAACAATGACATCAACAACAAAATAAGAATGCACTATCTCGACTTCAACTTTATTCATGCAAAATCAATACATGTACCTAACATAACAATGGTGGCACCCATTACTGTGATATCAACTCACAGTTTCTTTGTGTGCCTCTCCCAGGAAAGCAGCATCAGCAGTATCTGGGAATTTGTGAGAAATTCAAATTCTTGGGCCCCATCCTAGAAAAACTCTTATCAGAAATTCTGGGAGGTGGGCCTCAGAAATTTGAGTTTTAACCAGCCTTCCAAGTGACTCTGATGCACAATAAAGTTTCAGGACCACAGTATTAAATAAAAAAGAAAGAATGGGACTTAGTTCTAATAATTAAACCAGAGTGGATAGCCAAGAAAATTGGGGTCAACATCACAGAAATCTAAAGAAAACCACAAAGTATCCAAATATGTTGGGTGGGGTAGACTTTCTCTTCATTCTATTCCCAGTCTCCCTTGCTCTTTTCTCATGGCTTAGATGTTTAAAAATATCATCTCATGGCTATTTTATGAAAAGGGCTATAATAGAGGTGAAAATGGCATCCTAAAGAATATTTACCTTAATTTATTTCTTAAAGAGATACACAATGTTAGAGCACTTAATAAAGTGCTGTTAACAAAAATATTTAAACCAAACTGTGTGCTTTATTTTCTTATGGAAGTAATCTCCATTCAGAATCTGTATATAATAATCACAGAGTATATAATTTCTTTTAGTCAGTTAGATGGTATAGTAGTTGTCATGCCTATTTCCCAGATTTCCATTAATGTGAAGAATTTCTTCTGTAAGGATGCAACTTTTGCCTTTCCAGCTAGTTCCAACTATCCTCCTCTGTGAGCTTCCAGAATGCGGGAAGCCAGAAACTGGTTCTCAGCTGGATAGAAGTGGTTATGAAAGCAGCTGGAGACATTGCTGGAAACTGCTTCAGCTTTCAGACCTCACTAGTTCTGCATCACGTGCTATTAACCCTGTCTTCCAGTACACTTTGGATTCCCACTAGTCTAATGTATCACACTTCTTTAATTCATCTGCTGAACTGTCCCTTATATTTCACACTGCCCTGTTCTTAATTTGTCCTGTGGGCTTCCATTCACGCCTTATCTCAATATCTGTGTATCTCAACTCACTCTGATTTATCCAGTACTGAGGTTGGGTTTCTTAAAATGGGGGGAGGGTGCATTCCAAATGAAATTGAGGTTCACTGCATTGCTAAACAGGCCCAAGGGTCAGTTAACTGAATCTTTACCTAGTCCTCTTCCCTATGTCCTTTGTATAGTGTTTGTTTTCACTTTTTAACAC
Organism: Choloepus didactylus; assembly: GCF_015220235.1. Classification (NCBI taxonomy): domain Eukaryota; kingdom Metazoa; phylum Chordata; class Mammalia; order Pilosa; family Megalonychidae; genus Choloepus; species Choloepus didactylus. The sequence continues at coordinate 111,028,002 of NC_051309.1, read as the reverse complement.
CTCACATTCTCTGAAATTTTCTGCATCCTCATTTACTTTTGCATATTCTGCAGTTTTTTGGGGGAGTTTGGGGTATAGCTAGTCTATAATTCTTTATCTTTGCAGTGTTTGCTCTGTAGACATTATTTATGGATACTGAGTTTCGGGAGAAACCAGTAGACCTTCACGATATTATTGGTGCAAAGATTTGGGGAGTACCTGCAATCACTGGGGGACATTTTGATATTAATGACTGGTGGTGTTAATCACAACTTATTTTGTGTCATTTTCCCACTCCTCCCTTCTGCAGTAGGATTTGATATGACTGATCATTTCCTTCTCCCAGACACATTTCTTTTTTCACTTTGCTTCCAAGATACTACACTTCTACTTCAGTGGCTGCCCCTTCCCCATCTCCTTTTTTGGAAACTTTCTTCCAGACATGTAAATATTGCATTGCCCAGGACTCAGACCTTTGCTCTGATCTACACTCTCTGCAGAAAGATCTCATTCACCCTTGGCCATGAACACCATGATCTCCTTCTTGGGCTTTGACTTCCATCTAACATCATCATCAAATGTCCTTTCATTTGACAAATGGCACAATATTTATTTAGCTGCTCAGACCAGTCTTTGTTGTGTCCTCTCTTTCTCTCATATGCAATCTATCAGCAAGTCCTACCGTCGTTACCTTCCAATTTCCACCCAAGTCAGAGAAAGTCTCATCATTTCCACTGCTGCCATCCATGTCCAAGCCAACATCATGTCTCCCTGGAGACTACTAGAATGATTTCCTATCTAGTGTTCTGCTTCTTTGCTTATCACCTACATGTTATTCTCCTCAAAGTGGTGAGAGTTATCTTTCCCGAAAATGAAAATTTGATTGTATCATTCCATGTTTAAAAGCTGTGAATAGCTTCTTATCACATTAAAATCCAAATTCTTTACCATGGTGTACTATATTGTTATTCAAGATGTATTCTACAGAGCAGCAGTTTTGACATCACCAGAAACTGGTTAGAATTTTATGTCCCACTCTAGACCTCCTGAATTAGAATCTACATTTTAACAAGATCCCCAGGTGTTTGCATCTCATTAAAAACTGAGAAGCACTGGTCTGCAAGATTCTACCTTTTCTGGTTCCTCTCTACTTCTGACATGGTCTCTTATCTCTCTCTCCCTGAGTCACTGTATTCCAGAGACATTGGCTTTTTTTTCTTCAGAAATGTCAAACTCATTTTTTTTTTCACCTCAGGGACTTTGGATTATCTGCAATCTTTTCCTTAACTATTCTCCCCCAAATTTTTGTTGGTCTCATTCATTCACATAATACAAGTTATTACTATAATATTAGCTCTTCAGATGGTCTTCCTGGACAATTCTATTCAAAGCTGCATATGTTTCCCTCTAATTCTATCCTTTAACTTTGTTTTATTTTTCTCTTAACTTGTATCACTAGTTGAAATAATACTGTTTTTTAAAAAAATTGTTTACTCTTCTACCCTTACTAAAATAAAAGTTCCAAGAAGACAGACTTTTCTTTATTGGTCACTGTCTCTGGAGCATCTAGAAGAGCATCTGGCACTTAGTTTGTACTTGTTACATGAATGAATGAATAAGATTGCTTGATAGAATCTTAGTTCAAAGATCTTGTAATTGTGAGAAAGTATTATATTTGCAGGCTCCCCTTTTTCAGATTTTGTTGTCATGATAATGGGAATGGGCTGAATAAGAAGGAATTAGGAATGATGTTGAAAGGTAGAGAATAGCCATTCATAAATGCTGTTCATTAAAGCTGGACTTAGGATAACACCATTACTTGTTGTCCACAGTGTCAGGATGCATCCTGAGACCAAGAAAATTCTTTGAATCTGCATGACATGTTGTTCTGTCTTCCCTACATTCCCTGTGGACTCAAGGTCAGAGATGATTGCTTGAAGGGGAACCATTCAAGAGTGAGGGAGACCAAATTCTGCCCATGTATCAACCTTGATGCTTTTTCTTTCTTTTGCCAGTTTTATACTTACATCCTCCAACCACTTTTGACCTCTGCAACAGTTAGGATGATTATAAACATAAATTTCCAAACTTCACATCTGAAGAAATATAGAATTTTTGAGGACACTTGTTAAAAGTGAATAATAGTACACTACGGAAGAAATATCTCATTTTTTTATTATTCAAGGGAAAAATGCTTACCCTTGCCCAGCAGCCACAAATAATTAGTATCATTTTGAGATAAGGTATTTGATATTTGATATTAACAAAACCATAAGACAACTAGAAATATATTGAACTAAACTTTTCAAGAACTTTATTAAAAAAAATACAACATTTTGTTGAAGGACAAAGAAAGGCCTAAATAAATAAGGTATCATGCTTATGGCAGAAATAGTAAGTTTAATACAAATGGCAGTTCTTTCAAAGTGACTTTTATTTTGCTATTATTTGACTCAAATTGAACCATCAATTCATGAAATTAGCTTAAGTATGCTAAAAATATCCTTGGTAGTAGATATGGAAATTTATACTTGTAGGCTATCTCAGCAAAAAGAAACAAAAACACCAAAACAAAATAAAAAAAAAAAAAATCCACAAAAAACTGAAGTGGAAAAAATCTATAATTTTACAGTCAATTTACATGCCAAATATCTGATTATCTCAATTGCTACAAGTTTTGATGATGTGATATGTGTAACTCTGTCCCTAATTTAGTGTATTTACTTAACACTGATGTCTTTGTTACTAATTTGAAGTGAATTTACATGACTACATTTTTCCCTACTGTCTATTACTTCACACATTCTGGAATAGGAATAAACTTGCTCTTTTTTTTTTTTTTTTTTTTTTAACATTGATTTCTTCATGACCTGATTTTCTTGTCAGGAGGTTAGAGTTTGGCTCCTGGTCAAGAACCAATGTATGATCTTTCAGGCTCTATGACAGGCAGTTAGAAGGGCTTTACCTAGCATCTTCAAAGGGGAAAACTGCCCTCCCCACAGCAGACACGGCCAGTTCACTGCAGTCTCTGAAGGGGGCTCAGGACTCAGGACCCCTGGCTGGTGAGTTCTTTTACACACACCTACATTCTGAGGCCACACCCTCCCCAGACCTCTGCTATCTCCTTATGGGGGGAAACTGGGGGAGGCTTGCAGACACTTTGCTCTGTTCTGATTCAGGACTCGGTACTTTACCAGTTCTATACTACCCCCTGCCTGCCACACCCCTCCTGCCCTGAGTCCATATAAAGCCATGAACTTTTTATGTGGTGTTCCCCCAGCTGACTCTTACCCAACAGTGTTCTATGGGGGCAATGGAACAGTGCAGGGCCTGGTGTTTTCTCTGAATTAACCCCTTGCTTATGCTATCACAGTAAGAGATGAAAGTCTTGTCTATTTCCATTTTGGCTTGTTTTAATTGACTACCTCAACATCTCAACTCAGCTCTCCCTCTCAGCTCAGCTCTTGACAGTGGCACAAATTCAAAGTGAAAAGACTCATGCAACTTCAGTTTTGCAAACCTCAGATTTTAAAAATTATGTTAAAGAATTTTTAGACAATCTCCTTGATGTTGATTGATCTGTTCCTAATTTTCTTTTCAGGGAGTAGGATTAGAAATTTCTCATTTGCTAAAAGTCCTTTTTCCCTGAAGAACATGATACATTATAGTCCATGTGACCCCATCCCAATATGTATCAAGGAGGTTAGCAGCCACAGATAATTAGAAAATATCATTTTGAAATAAGATATTTGATATTAACAAAACCATAAGATAACTAGACACAGATCTAATGAAAGTTTTCAAGAACTTTATAAAAAATATAATATTTTGTTGAAGGACAAAGAAAGGCCTAAATAAATAAGGTATCATGTTATGGCAGAAACAGTAAGTTCAATACAAATGGCACGTCTTTCAAATAAAACTATAATTTTATTACTGTTGTATGAGGGGTTTTCATGAAATTTTACAAACTTATCCTAAACATCATAGGACAAATAAAGGAATAAGAACAAAAATCATTTAAAGAATGAGGTGGGAGACTACCTCTAATAGATAGCAAAGTTTATTATAAACTTTCTATCCTATAAATGACACCATTTAAGTGAATAGACAAGCCACATATTGAGTAGATATTTGTGATGGGTAAAACTGACAAATGTTTACTCTCTGAAAAAGATGTATTGGATGAAAGAAACCTCTCAAAAGCCAATAGGAAAAAGAATAAAAACCTACAGAATAAAATGAAGACTATTAAATGGCAGTTTACTAAAGAAATATCAAACTGCAAATAAACAGAAGAAAAGATGCTCAACTATATCTGTAAATATGAAAATACTAATTAAAGAATTAGGTACTATTTTACACCATTGAAATGACATAAATAAATAGCCTGACAATTCTTAGCATAGAAAAGATGTGGAAAAATGGTACAATGCTGCAGGAGGAATTGTAAAACAGAAAAAACATTTCAATAGAAATTTGAAAATATCTAGCATATAAGTTAACCCAGAAATTCTATTGGTAATTTTATCTCCTGAGAAATTCTCACATATATGCATTAGAAATCATATTCAAGAATGCTTATTGTGCATTAATTGAAATGATAAAAAATGTGAAAACAAGTTAATATGTATTAATAGAACAGATACATATTGTAGTGTAATCAAACAACATAATGGTATAGAATATTTATATAAAATGACCTAAAATACATATAAACATGTATAAATATAAAAAAAATTATTATTTCTGAAAATATTAAGTGGCAGGAATTCAAGGTTTGACACTATTTGCATAAAATTTACAAAACTGAACAACAGTATATATGGATTAGGAAAAAATATATAGTAAAAGGATGAAGAGATTTGGGAGAATAATCATCAAGAAATTTAATTAAAGTAACAGTTATTTTTTGACATATGTGTAATCACAGAAGGAAGCAAAGAAATTCAACTGAATCTGTAATGCTTTATTTCTTACAAAAAAAAAGATCTGAAGCAAATGTAGCAAAATGGTAAGACTAGACAAACCTAAATGGTGGGTACAAGGATGTTTGTTATATTATTATCTATACTTTTCTGCATGTTGTAAATTATTTCATGATATAAAAAGGAACATTCCAATGGACATTTAGTTCTCCTCTACTTAGATAGAAAAGGCACTATTCTGTATGAACATAAAGATGTAAGTCCAAGACAAATCTTAGAGCTACAGTGACTACTAAATCCACTTTGAATATTTAGCTAAATGCTCCACATTTCATAAAGATATCAGGAGATAATATCTTGAATTAACACTCTCACATGTTACATGATTGTATGTTGTCTTTCAGATGAAGATTTTGCTACTTTCTGCAAATAGGATATATGCTTTGACATACTTTTCTAAAAATTAGCATGGGCTTTACGGAATCATTTCTCCTTCAGAGTTAAGGTAAATAATCTGCTGCAAAGAAACTTCATTTCCCTTTTCCTAAACTAATTGATAGAAACAACCTCTGCAGCCTCTTTTAAAACAAACTGTACTATTTATTTCTTCCTATCTGTGATGGTTTGGAAGCTTTATGGATCCAAAAACGTATGCTCTTAAGTGAATCCTTTTCTGTGGGTGTAGACCTTTTGTAGGTGGGAGCTTTGATTAAGTTATTTCAGTTGAGATGTGACCCATCCCATTCAAGGTGGGTCTTAATCCTCTTACTAGAGTCCTTTATAATAGGATAAAAGACAGAAGGAAGCCAGAGAAGCAAAGAGACCCAGAGAAGCTGAGAGACAAGGGGATGCAGAGAAGCTGAGAGAGGAAGCCTCACTGAAGCCAGAAGCTGAAAGCAATGACGCCTGGGAAAGAAGGACCAGCAGATGTCACCATGTGCCTTGCTGTCTGACATAGGAACCCAAGCCCCCCGCCCCCAACAACCAGTCTTCGGGGAGAAAGCATTGCCTTTGATGTCTTGAGTTGGACATTTTCACAGCCTAAGAACTGTAAGCTTGTAGGTTAAAAAATCCCCATTGTAAAAGCCAACCCATTTCTGGTATATTGCATTTTGTCAGCTTTAGCAAACTAAACCACTATTCATGACAGGAGATTCTCTGCATTATCCAGGACTCGTGAGGGCTCTGATGAGAAGTTAGAGAAATTGATGGACCTGCCATGGGAAGACTTATGAAACATTAGGAGGCTTGAAACTCAAAATTGGAGAGAGCTACAGAAGCGGCTAACTCTAATGTTTGGCTAAGGGGGCTGGTCTGTCTCACCATCTTACTATGCTAGCAGCATTCATGCTGTTTTGATGGCAATCCTGTATCAAAACAGAAGTTGTTCAAAATGATACTGTGAAATAGTAAGGGTACTGTGAGAGATGTGCTCTATTTTCTATTCTAGTCTCTTATATGTCAGTAAAATATTGCCTGTCACAATCCCTTATATTGGTTTCACAGTCCCTAATAATTCACAATACTAGAAAGATGTTCAAAAATTATTTGTATGACTGTTGTGTTCAAAAGTCCTACATTACATTAATACATCACATATATTTAGAAACCTTAGATTATTCTACTTGCAGGGAGAACTTTTTTCCAATGGAAAATTCTTATCAGTGGAAAATGTTATTTTTAAATCAACAATGAAGTATTACAAGGTACATATGAGAAGATCATTAAGGAACATTTGTTTTCTTGTCTACTTTCTATTTTATCTCCACGCACCTACAACATTGCCTTCCCAGAAAAACAGACAAACAAAAATATGGCAAATGGGGAATTCTATTTGATAGGAAGGAAAATGACCAAGACATAATTGCATTGCATAGCATTTTACTTATTATAAATGAAATGGCAGGGAGCCAAACTCCAAATTTACCAAAATCAACTTTGAAAACAAAATAAGATGGAGAAATAATAAGATAAAACAGTTTTGATTGAAATAGCTTTTAGTTCCGTACTTTCAAGCAACCATAGGTGTCTGTGGGTACTTCCATGACTCATTCACAGGGTAAGTCAACATTCAGGGTAAAATCTCTGTCTCTTCCTTGGAGATACCTCCCTTTCACAGTATTCTAACCTCCAATTTATTTTACTTAAAATACAGAGGAATAACAGTAATTTAATAACTAAAACATCTTCCCCAAATAAATGGAGAACTGTCTTCTGTCCAAGATATTTGGAATTACACCTGAATTTACTTGTTAGAATAACTCTTCTAGTGGTGTTTCCTTTAGAAGTTCCTCAACAATCTACCATTTCTTCCCCAAATTCACTACCTCAATGAATTCCACTTCCTGTATAAAGGAGTCTGAAACATCATCAGTTCAATTTAACATGAACATGCAGGTGCAAGTTCTTAAAGACCAGCTATTCTAGTGCTGACTCTTGATTGAAAACCTTAAGGTCAAGGAGGCAAGAAAAACATAAGGTCAGTCATACTCATATCTATCTTACATTTTTTGTATTGTGTGTCTTGTATTATGTACTTTTGTACTTCAACTAGGGATTAGAGCCTAATTTTATGAGGATTGTTTGGTGCTGTTACAGGTTTAATAGCATCTGTTATCTAGCAGTAGTCAGCAATAAGGTTTCTGAATAAATTATCTAGATTATATTGAACTTTCCACTTTTAGCTTCTTTTAAAAAATTTACCTGTGTCTTATGAAGATCATTGTCAAATACAGAACGATTATTAAATTCTAGTAATGGTTCAAAACTCTCATATGCTGTCAACTTTCTAACCTTTGAAAAGAGAGAGTGATATTTTCTAGATTTCAGAGATCATTATGGGAATGAATTACTGTGCTGGTCTGTAGTACACTGAAGCAATTAGGGGCTGTTAAAATGTGCTGATAAATGTGGCTGCACATTGGAATCATCTGGGAAACTTTAAAAAGTACTGACATTGGGTTCCACCCCCAGATTCTGAATTAATTGGTGCGCTGTATGGCTTAGGCATTGGGATTTTTAAAAGCTCCCAAGCTGAGAATAATATGCAGCAAAGTTTGAGAACAACTGCTCTAAATCTTGATACTCAAAAAGAGGTCTGAAGAGTAACAAAATTAGGATCACCTGGGAACTTGTAGAAATGCAGAATCCTGGAATATACCCTAGAACTACTGAATCAGACCTACATTTTCAGGAGTTCTCATTTAACCCATCCAGAATCTTTATCTATAAAAATAAACAAAGCTATTCCATCCATTCCAACTCTAAAATTTGTATTCCACAAAATACAGAATAAACCGAGAAGCACTTGCTAAACTTACCTAGAGTTCTTTGCTTATAAAAATGAGACCCAAACTTCCCTCCCCTCCAGTTCCACAATTCTGATTCTACAAACCTAAAAATATATATAATTCTGAGGGAATTTTAAAAAATTAAGTCATAATTCCATCTTAATACCTTTGCATGTACTTTTGCTTGTTTTGAATTCCTTTTTCCTCTCTCCCTCTTCATTGGGACCCTGTCTATCATTTAAGACTTAGGTAAAAATTCTGCCTCCTTTGTGAAGTACATCCTGAAAAATAATGTATCTTTTCTCTGAAGGTTTATTGTTAATACAATCGACTCTATAAAGCTTAGCACATTGTTTCTATTATAACATGTATTATCTTGTTTCCCCATTAAATTATAAGCATCTTAAGGGATAAATCTTGCCATGTTCCTTTTCTATCATAATCTAGTGTATAAGTTTTATAAGTGAATTACATATCATTAAATGTATATGAGAGGGGGTGATGTTATCAACATGGAGACGTAAATCACTACTGAAAACTTCTTTCCAGAAATTCAGCAAAAAAAGGACAATTCTGAATTGTTTGAAACTCTGGAGGATGACATATTCTGGAGAAAGACACTGAAAATGTCAAACTGAAAAAAGAGAAGAAATATCAAGTAGGAATCTTCTGTCCCAGACCAGCTGGTCTTCTCCCTTATCCCTCACTTGGCTTAGGAAGAGAAAGGCACAGATGGGACCCCTCCCACCACAGAGACAGACTATAAAATCTCTCACAGCACTAAGCACTGCTCAAAGACCTGGGGGACAGGGGAGGACATTTCAAAGCCCAGGTCAGTGAGCAACAAAGAGACTGAGAAAACATGGACAGAGACTGTGTTTCCAGCCCTGGATCTGAAATCACCTCGGCCAACCTTGAGAAAAGCATCAGCCAGCGGCTGTTTCCTTGCCTTGGGGATGGCTGGAGTACTGGCTCAGCTGAGGGAGAACTTTGCCACAGGTGGAGCCCCACATGGAGCCAGATTTTGGCCAGCAAAGTGAGGGCATAGGAATCCCACACTTTCAGTTCACCTGTGTAGACACAGCCTTTGCTCAGAGGCAAAGCAGCACCATCTGCTAGACTGTCTGGAAGGTGCAAGGGAATTGAAATATTTTTAAAAAGATGCTCCAGAACCTTACTTTACTTAGAACCACAGAAGCTGGTCTACATGCCCTGTATGGAAACCAGGTCCTGTTTTGGCTGAGAAATATGGAAGACCTAACTTAACAAGCAAGGCTCTGAAACAAACCCAGGTCTTGCTGGCTGAGGTTAAACAGAGCACCATTGGAAATCATGAGATTTGTGTTACCACACACAGTGAACTTGCTGGGTTGCCCAGTGCCTACCTCCTATCCCTGTGGCAGACCATGGTGGGTGCCAGATTTTGGGGGAAAGACTGGGGGGCAAAGCCAATCTGACAACTGGCCAGTGAGAGAACAAAGAAAAGAAAGAGATCAAAGACAACCAACAAGAAAACCCTAGGCAAAAGAGAGTAAATAACATCCAGAATGAACTAGTCAAGAAAATCGGATGCCTAGACAGCAAAAAATCATGATCCACACCAGGAAACATGAAGATGTGGCCCAGTCAAAGGAACAAACTAACACCTCAACTGAGATTCAGGAGTTGAAACAACTAATTAAAGATGTTCAAACAAATCTTCAAAATCAAGTCAACAAGTTGAAAAAAAAATGTGACAAAAGAAATAAAGAATATAAAGAAGACACTGGGTGACCATAAGGAAGAATTTGTAAGCTTGAAAAAACAAATGGCAGAACTTATGGGAATCAAAGGCACAATAGAAGAGATGAAAAACACAATGGAGACATACAACCACAGACTTGGAGAGGCAGAAGAAAGGATCAGTGAACTAAGGACAGGACATCTGAAATCCTACACACAAATGAGCAGATAGGGAAAAAAATGGAAAAATATGAGCAGGGTCTCAGAGAACTGAATGGAAACATGAATTGCATGAATATTATACATGTTATAGGTGTCCCAGAAGGAGAAGAGAAAGGCAAAGGGACAGAAAGAATAATAGAGGAAATAATCAATGAAAATTCCCCAACTCTTATGAAAGACATAAAATTACAGGTCCAAGAAGTACAGTGTACCCCAAAGAGAATTGATCCAAACAGACATACCCCAAGACACTTACTAATCATATTGTCAAATATCCAAGACAGAGAATTCTGAAAGCAGCAAGATAAAAGCAACCCATCATATATAAGGGAAGCTCAATAAGACTAAGTGTGGATCTCTCAGCAGAAACCATGAGGTGAGAAGGCAGTGGTATGATGTATTCAAGATATAGAAAGAGAAAAACTGCCAGTCAAGAATCCTATATCCAGCAAAATTATCCTTCAAAAACTATTTACAGATAAACAGACAACTGAGATAGTTCATGAACAGGAGAGCTCCTTTACAAGAAATACTGAAGGGAGTACTACAGATGGATAGGACAAGACAGGAGAGACAGTTTTGGAGACGAGTATAGAAATGAAGATATCAGGAGACAGAAAGAGGGTAGAGAGCAGGCATTTGATGCTGAAGGAGTATAGAATGTTCAAGAAGATTGATTGTATAGATCCAGCAATGGATAGCACAAAACTGTGTGATGGTAGCACAATATTGTAAGTACACTGAACAAAGATGACTGTGAGAATGATTGAAAGAGGAAGGTTAGGGGTATATATTACACCAAAAGAAAATATAGAACATAAAGACTGGGACTGTATAACTTAGTGAAACCTAGAGTCATCAATGATTGTGATTAAATGTACAAATACAAAAACGTTTCTACATGAGGCAAAACAAATGAATGTCAACTTTGCAAGGTGTTGAAAATGGGATAGTATTGGGGAAAAATGCAATCAATGCAAACTAGAGTCTATAGTTAACAGTAACACTGTAATATGTTTCCATCAATTGTAACAAAGGCAAAGGGAGTACTATGGGATTCTTGGCGTCGGTGTTGTTGTCTGACCTTTTTATTGTATTTTATTTTGCTTTTGCTTTTTTTGTCATCTTTTTTTTTTTCTTTTTCTCTTTTGCATTTTTCTTTTTTCTTTTTTCTCCTCTAACTCTTTGTTTGTGGAAGAAATGTAAATGTCATCATATAGATTATGGTGGTGAATGCATAACTATGTGATTATACTGGGAACCATTGATTGTTTACTTAGGAAGGAATGTATGGTGTGTGAAAAAAACTGTTTAAAAAATAAACAGTGCTGGAGAAAATGAGGAGAGAGGGAGGTATCTATTCATGGTTGGTGGGGAAGTAGAATGGTGCAGCCCATCTGGAGAGCAGTGTGGTGGTTCCACAGGAAGCCAACTATGGGGTTCACATATGGTCCTGCAACCCTGTTTGGATATATACTTGGAAGAACTGAGAACAAGGACATGAATGGACATTTGCACAGTGGGGTTTATCATGGCAGTATTCATGATTCACAATAGAAGGAGGTGAACTAAGGGTACATCAACTGATGAACAGAACGTCAAACTGTGGTGTATACATACAATGGAATATTGAGCAGCTACAAGGAGGAATGAGGTTATGAGGTATGAAACCAGGTGAATGGACCTTGAGCACAGTTTGTTGAGTGACATCAACCAGAAATGAAAAGAGAATCATTATAATGTCTCACTAATATGGGCTAACTATAATGTGCAAACTCTGAGAATTGAAAATGAGAGCACAGGTTATCAGGAGAAAGCTTATAGTAAAGATTCCTAGATTGTAATCTCTTACAGCAGTTACATCTATTCCTGAGTTGTAATGGCTATTTCTATATTCTGAGATGCTGAGCTGTTTGTGTATAACCTGGTTGGGCCCTGGAACTTTGTGTATCTTTGTGACACCTGAGACTCAGAGCCGAGTTTGGCAGCTATGAAAGTCAACATTACCCCATATAGCAAATGTTAAAGAGGCTGAGAAAGAAATTAGACTTCAATTAGAGATATGAACAAAATGGACTTGGTTAGGACTAAGGTAAATTACACTAGAGGGTAAAGGATGATATTGATCATGCTTTAAAACTTCAAATTCTGTGTGAGACCAAAGAAAGGGATTTTTATTTGGTACAAAATCTATATTTTCTGTAACACACTGTATAATTTAACTTGTATGGTCAGTTTATTCAAACACCATAATTATATGGAACTTTGAATAGGGGGTGAGATCTGGTTGGTTTGTACAGGTTAGTGTGAAGCCCTAATATATCCCAGAGTAATTTTGGCAAAGAATAAAAATGTGTTTGCAAGGAGAGGCTAGGCCTGCCTATAATTGTGCCTCTTGGTTGCTCAGATGTGGCCCTCTCTCTCTCTAGCTAAGCCAACTTGGCAGGTGGAATCACTGCTCTCTCTCCTACATGGGATCTGACACTCAGGGGAGTTAATCTCCCTGGCAACATGGAATATGACTCCCGGGGAGGAATCTAGACCTGGCATCGTAGGATGGAAAACATCTTCTTGACCAAAAGGAGGATGTGAAATGAAATGAAATAAGTTTCAGTGGCAGAGAGATTCCAAAAGGAGCCGAGAGGTCACTCTGGTGGGCACACTTATGCACAATAGAGACAACCCTTTTTAGGTTCTAGTGAATTGGAGTAGCTAGTAGTAAATACCTGAAACTATCAAACTACAACCCAGAACCCTTGAATCTTGAAGACAATTCCATAAAAATGTAGCTTATGAGAGGTGACAATGTGATTGGGAAAACCATATGAACCACACTCCCCTTTGTCCAGTGTATGGATGGATAAGTAGAAAGATGGGGGAAACAAAACAAAACAAAACAAAACACCCAGTGTTCTTTTTTATTTTAATTGTTCTTTTTCACTTTAATTTTTATTCTTATTATTTTTGTGTGTGTGGTAATGAAAATGTTCAAAAATTAATTTTGGTGATGAACATGCAACTATAAAATGGTACTGTGAACAACTGAATGTACACTTTGTATGACCGCATGGTATGTGAATATATCTCAATAAAATTGAATTTAAAAAAATGAATTTTCAAAGCCCCCTTGAGGGACTGGGGAAAAATGTGGAAATACTAAACTTGCCCACCTGGAGAATTTCTGAAATTCTCACAAGCATTGGAGACTACCAATTTAGAAGGCCAAGCCCTTGATCTCAGGCCTTGCCCTTATGAAGCTTGTTATTGTAAAGGAGAGGCTCAACCTACTTGCAGTTGTGCCCAAGAGTCACCCCTAGAGATCCTTTTGTTTCTCAGATGTGTCCTCTCTCTCTAAGCCAACTCTGCAGATAAACTCACTGCCTTCCCCCCATGTGAGACATGACGCCCAGGGGTGTAAATCTCCCTGGCAACATGCGACATGATTCCTGGGGATGAAACTGGACCTGGCATCAAGGGATTGAGAAAGCCTTCTTGACCAAAATGAGAAAGCAAAATGAAACAAAATGAAGTTTCAGTGGCTGAGAGATTGCAAAAGGAGTTGAGAGGACATTCTGGAGTTTATTCTTATGTGTTATATGGATATCCTTTTTTTAGTTTTTAATGTATTGGAATAGCTAGAAAGAAATACCTGAAACTTGAACTGCCTTGATTCTTGAAGATGACTGTATGCCTATATAGCTTACACAGTGTGACCATGTGATTGTGAAAACCTTGTGGCTCTCACTCCCTTTATCCAGTGTGTGGATGGATGAGTAGGAAAGTGGGGACAAAAAGAAAATGAATAATAGGGAGAGATGGGGGCAGATGCTATGGTTTTGGTTGTTCTTAACTTTAATTTTTATTGTTATTCTTATTTTTTTATTTTTTGTGGTAATGAAAATGTTCAAAAATTAATTGTGGTGTTAAATGCACAACTATATAATGGTACTGTGAATGGTACCATGGATGATTGTATGGTTTGTGACTATATCTCAATAAAATTGAAATAAAAAAATTTATGGGAAACAAAAATAAATTGTCACTTATCTCACAAGCTTAATTAAATTATTGAAAACTAGCATATCTTGACTTTTCCCAATAATTAACCTCACCATTAACACAGCTTCTCGCACATTTAGGTGAATTGCAATCAGCCCTGCCGGAGGACTTCTGCTTTTTCTTACTGCTGCCCTGGGGCCTGCTAGCCTGCTTCAAATAGCCAGAAATCTGAGACAAAACATTGTTCATCAGTCCTTAACAGGCCAACACTAAGACTTCTCACATCCTTTAGCTTCATTCCTGACTTTCATCTCTATCATAGTATATGGCAAATAATGGGCATGAAAGTGAAATATAGAGCATGTCAACAAACTATGTAGGAACAAACATCACAAGAATATACTGTTGAGTTCTTGGCAACATTTAGAAGTAAAATTTTTCATGTAGTATCTCCCATATATATTTCTCTTGATATGTAAATATTTTTTCTTTTTTTAAACAAATAATATGTAAACATTGTACAAAACACAGATTAAGTAAAATGAAAAGAAAAAAGATGTATTACCTGAAATTGCACAACCCAAACATAACTAGTGCGAACACGGATTGCACATCTGTCCAGACTTTCAATTTATATGTACATATATAAACACATATGCTATTAAACCTAGGTATTCCTACGTTTATAGTGTGATCTTATGTTTAAACAAACCTAAGTCATACTATGTATACTGCTACAAGGTCTGCTTTTGTTCAAATAGCTGTATATCAAAACGTCACTCCAGCCAGCAAATAAATTTATAATAAAATTTACTTCTGAAGGTTGCATTTATGGATGTACTAAAATCTATTTAATCAATTACCTATTAGAAGACTATGTTATTTTCATTTATTGGTAATTTTAAACAATTCTTTGATGGACAATCTTCATCATAAATATAAATATCCAAACATTTTCTTAGAAAAAAATCAAGAAGTACATTTGCTGATTTCAAAACTTACACACATTTTTAGGCCTGTGATTTAAAAATTAGCAAACGGACTTTCAGTTGGTTGTACCAGTGCACTATCTCACCACAGATGAGAGTATCTAAAACATTTAATTAGCAGTGTAGCTAGCTATATAGTTGGCTATCATATGTATTAAAGAGTTACATACAGTGGGATATGACACAAAGAATAATTGATGCACTTGGAAAATACTTACATTCTTTCTGAGGACAGATTTCGGTTAGTAGAAATTTGAACTCATAATATGGTATTTCATGTTTGAATATGGATGTGAGAACATCATCAAGTTCTTTAATGTCATTCTGTTTTCAAATGAAAAAGAAATTTTTTCATTAGATCAATTATCAAGTAGAAACTCATCTTAACACATAAAAATTTATTAGCTGCAGCAAATACTGTATAATCTTGAGTCATATTGATACCTATTTTTTGAAAGCATTCTATAAAGCAGAGTTGTGCTTAAACCGATTACTAAAATAATAGAAAAATATATGTGATAATTAAAAACATTTGCTTTTGGATGACTGACTTTAATTTTACTTATATTTACTTATATTTATTAATATTAAAATAGATTACAACCAGGACAATAATAAATTTGATAAAATACATGTGGTATTTTAATAAATGAAACAATAAAATGATGTCTGCTTTTTCAATTAAGGGTCAGAAAGAGATGGTCTTATATAGATTATTTTACTTCTGTGTCTGAGAGAGGGAGAATATTCATCAGCTATTTTTTTTTCCTGCAGATTTAGAGTAACTTTTTTCTATTTCTCTAATTTGAATATTTGGGGTGGGAATCATGTGAGCCCATGTGTTCTACTATCAGTGATGTGACATTTTATAAAGAACAGCGTTCTTTAAAAATTGTGTTGTCTAGTTATGACTGGGACCACACTGCCTTAGACACAGGTGACTATAGCTGAGGAGCGGCCCCATCGAGAATGCCAGGAGAGTAGGGAGGGGATTGTGGAGGGAGGGTGGCCATTTAGCCTTGGCCTCACGTTCACGAATTTCCTAATTAAGACTTTTGAAATGATTTCCAAATAAAATGAAACATGTAGTGCAGTCATAGAAATTAAATGAATGTATTGAAAAAGGACATTATTTTTATAACCCTATCTTCAATTTTTAGCATTCTGGGTGCTTCAATGATAAAGTGGTTCAAGCCTCTCTGCATTTTCTCACAGTCCTACTGAGAAGTGGAGAAAGGAGGTAAAAAGCAAAATCTAACATTAATGTGCATCTACCAACTGGTGTGGACTATGTTAAGCCCTTAGCTTTGAGAAAAGGAAGAAAAGAAAGGGAAGAGAAGGGAAGGGAAGGGAAGAGAAGGAAGGGAAGGCAAGGGAAGAAAAACAGGGGAGATGGGACAATAAGTCCTGCCTGCAAGAAATTCACACCATGTAATTACATATGGGAAAGGAAGAGTCCTCGGTACTAAGACAGAAAGTTTCTATGGATCAGATACAGTGAAAGCAAATGGAGGTGCATCAGTTCCACAGGGCAAGAATTGGTCAGGGAAGGTTTTTGGAGTAGGTTGCCTGAGCAGAAAAGGAGCATTCTAGATGAAAGGAAAAAATTGCATAAAGATATGGAGGTGTCAGGAAGCATGACCTGTTTAAAGACTTCAGATATTTTCAGAAGACTGCAGATGAATGAGAGCTGAGAAGAAAGTAAGTATTACAAAATGTGCCTCACTTCATTAAAAGTTTGCAATGCTTCCTGTAAGATGTGAGGAGTTGTTTAAGGTCTATTGTACTTTATGTGAAAACATTTATTACATGGATTAAATTCGTCTTATTTAGGTTCTAGTTTGATTATGATTCCTTATTAGTTGAATATTGACATTGAATGGAATGTATACTATAAATTAAGATGTGAAATTTTATATTAGTTGTCATTACTCTTTTAATATTTTCAAGAAGAATGGCCCCTAGGAAAGCCCTTGATAGGAATTGTGGGGGAAAATGTCTCATATTATCGGCAATATGTTTGCAAGTCTGTATACCGCACCTCAGAAAAAAATGCATTTTAGCTATAGGAGCTGATGAAACATGAAAACATGAACATCAGAAATCAGGAAAATCATAGCATTAAGCTGTAAACTTTTAAAAAATATTCTTTGCCAATGGCTGTGAGAGTTCTGATTTGCCTGTTATCTAGTCATTGGTATTTTCACATAGGGACATAAATTAACTATTTCTTTCCAAAAGTATACAAGATTTGGTAGGTAGAAAGTGGTGTAACATAGAGTTACTGCACTCCTGTATAAGTTAAACATAAGAAATCTTTGGGATGTCTTCCAACCAGAGATTCTGAGACTCAGATGAGAATTCAAAGGAGCAAGAGTTCCCACTAGGAATCTGAAAAGCACTACTTCCCACAAAGAAGCACCTATACTTCAATGTGAGAAAATTCTGCAGCTTATGTCATTGCACCCCTCTCTCAAAAACAAGAAACAAAACAATAGCAGACTTTTAGAATCAGAAAATTAAAAAACTCACTATGTGGACAAAGACATTTAATTAATTAGGAAAGACTACAAATACCATTTAAAATTCTGGCCTGCTATAACTAGTTAAATCACTTCAATTTTCAATTAAATAATTATATTTCTATTATTATGCTTGCATATAAATAAATGGCATAGAATATAAAAGAAGTTGAGACGATTTAGAGAAATTGCTACTGAAAATAACCCTGAAAGGATTTCTCCTAGAAGATAGCTTAACTAGAAATATCTGAATTGATTAAGCATGCTTCTTTTAAAATTATGTTGCAAGGCCACAAATAAGCATCCTTTCCAAACACTGGCACTGAAATTTTAACATGCTATGAGTTAGAATTTTCCTCTCCTTAAAATAAATTGTATAACCCAAAGAACATCTGATGAGTTTGATAAATTGTTGCTCAAATAGAAAGATTAAAATAGCATAGTGAACTATTTGTACAAAAGATTCACAACCATCCTAAGATTTAGTTATTAGGAATTAACTTCATGTAAAATTAAGAAATAAAATGATGAAATTATATTGGCATTATTATGTCTACAGGAAAACTTACATGTATATATCCATAATATATATGCATATACATATATCTATATATTTGTATTCTATCCATCTGTAGATAAATAGAAAATTGGAAAAAGAAAACAGACAGGAGATTAAAATATGAAATAGATGAAGGTTGGTTATAAAATAAATGGAGTAAATATATGACTTTTCCCAGGAGATTTCTTTCAGTGTCATAGGAAGAAATGTAGAATTGATGAACATAACTTAAAACAATCATTCCCATACATAGTTATAAATCTAAGCTATATTTAAATCTGAAGGCATTATATAAATATATATTTCTCCCCTCCTTAAGAATTCTATATATAATAGATGAAAAAATCAATTATTCCTGGTAAACAACTTTATTATAATGAGCATTTCTTCTGAAAAGAGAAAGATACTTAAAATATCTGTTTTAAAACATTTAGGATTATGGACATTTGCTTCTAGGAAGATGGTGTAGACATATTTTGCCTATTCTTCCCACTAAATACAACTAAAAACCTTGGACACTGTACATGTACATGTATATGTATATTTATCTCTATATCTAGGTCTATATATATGTCCATATTTAAATCTATATAAACAGCTGGTCTGCTTTCTTCTCTCCATCTTTCATAGTCTTTGTGTGTGTGTGCATGTGTGTGTGTGTGTATGTACAGTTATACACCATGTCCAAGTGGACTTATTCCAGGAATGCAAGGCTGGTTCAATATTCAAGAGTCAATCAATGTAATCCACCATATTAAGAGGCTATAGAAGAGAAATCATATGACATATCAATTGATGCAAAAAGAGCATTTGACAAAATTCAACTCTCATTTGTTACTTAGGAAAAAAACTGTCACAAATATAGGGGAAGAGGGTAATTTCCTAAACTTGATAAAGAGCATCTACATAAAACCTACAACTACGATTATACCTAATGATAAAAGACTGCATTCTTCCTTCTAAGATTAGGAATAAGGCAAGGATATTCACTCTCACTTATCTTATTCAACTTCGTAGCGGAAGTCCTAGCCAGTGCAATAACACAAGAAAATGAATTTAAAGGCATACATATTGAAAAGGGGTAAATAAAATTGTCTCTACTTGTATACGACATTATTATCTATGTAAAAATTACAAGGTTTCTACAGAAAAAAATTCCTAGAACTAATATGTGAGTTCAGTAAGGTTACAGGACACTGAATAAACATATTAAAATCAGTTGTACTTCTGTATTCTAAAAATGAATACATGATCACAGAAATTTAAAATATGGTAAAATTTATAATTGCTAAATTAATCAAGTACTTAGCCTTAAATGTAACAAAACACGTAGAGGATTTGTATGCTGCAAGTAAAATAAAATGGCCACCTGCATTGGGCATTGCCAGGAGGGACCCCTTTCCAAGAAGAGATTTTCCAGATGATAAAAACAACTGACCTGCAGTGGCTTTCCAAGAAAATGAAACAATGAAATGCACCCTACAGAAATGCAGAGAGGCAACACCTGGTGATAAACCAGTTCCCCACTCCAGTAGAGATGGCTTATCAGAATGGACAAGCATATCATAATAATCAACGTATATCTTCTCCCCACTTTGTAAGGTGATTCCCTCATGTAAAATGGAAACTTAACATCAGACAACCAGAACATTTCCTCACTGGCTTCTGTGCTTGCCCTATAAACTCTCCATATTTGACTATCTTGGTGGAGATCCTTTCCACATGGTGTTTGAATGCTGCCTGATTCACTAATCATAAACTGCTCAAAATCTCATAAATAATATCTTGTCTAATATTTTTTAACAGCTGAAAATTACACAATGCTGATGAAAGAAACCAAAGCAGGTCTAAATAAATGGAAAGATACAGTGTATTAGTGATGAAAGAAACCAAAGCAGGTCTAAATAAATGGAAAGATACAGTGTATTAGTTAGAAACTATGCACCCCAGAAAAACATGTTCTTAAACTTAATCCATTCCTGTCATTGTGAAACCACTGTAGATAGGACTTTTTGATGATGTTACTTCAGTTAAGAAGTGGCCTAACTCAATTGGATGTGTCTTAATCCTATCACTGGAGTCCATTATATGCAAAATGAAATTCAGACAGAGAGAGAGTAAGAATGCTATGGGAAGCAAGAAGCTGAGAGTCAATGGAAACTGAAGAGAAGGGAGAGGCCAAGAGAGTCCGCCATGTACATTGCTGTGTGACAGAGAACACGACCAGGGATTACTGGCAGTCAGCTCCAGAAGGCCAATCTTTGAGAAGAAAGCATCGCCTTGATGACATCTTGATTTGGACTTTTGCTTAGCCTCAAAACTGTGAGCTGATAAATTCCCGTTGTTTAAGCTGACCCATTACATGGTATTTTCTTGAGCAGCCAAGGAAACTAAAACATACGGTAAAAATGTCAATATACCCCAAATAGGTGTACAAACTCAACACAATTCCTATCAAAATCCCAGCAAGATTTTTGGAGATATAGGCAAGATAATTCTAAAATTTACATTAAAAGGTAAAGGAACTAGCTAAAACAATTCTGAAAAAATAGTAATAAAGTTGGGAAATACTTCATATATTGGAGTGCTGTGCAACTATATATGATGTAGGTATAAGTCTACAAGAAAATAAAAACTTAGAGAGTTTAAGTTGTACTAATAATGAACATGTGCTGAGTATGTATAATGTGCTAGACTTTAATTTTATAAAATTCTGCAAGGTAGATTTTTTAATGCCTATTTTTAAAGACGTGATAACTATGGTACATAAATGCTCAGTAATGCCCCAGATCATACTGCTAATAAGTTATAGAATAGGGATTATAACTTATGTCTTCACACTCTAAACACACTGCATATCATACCACACCCTAACCCTAGAGGGAAGAATAAAATCTGAACTCGTATTTGTGTAAAGTGAAAAGAAATTTTGGTCCTGTGTTTTCATGATGGCCACTGTAGTTCCAAACATTATATTCATGTTGTGCCAGTTTGGATATATTATGTTCCCCTACAAAGCAATGATCTTTTAATCCAATCTTGTGGGATATTTGGATTAGGTTGTTTTCATGGAGCTGTGACTCACCCAACTGTAGGTGATAATTTTGATTAGATTATTCCCGTGGAGGTGTGGCCCTGCCCACTCAGCTTGGGTCTTGATTAGTTTACTGGAGTCCTATAAAAAGAGCCACAAAGGCCCAGATGCCTGTTGACAGTGACACTTGGAGATGCAGACAGAAGGACATTAGCAAAGAGATGAAGCCCAGAGTTTGTCCCAAGATATGCTAAGCCAGGACCCCCAGGCACTTAGAGAGGAATGTTCAGGGAGAAAGAACCAAGAACGCATGGGAGCTGAGAGAGGAGCTGGACCACAACCCGGGATCAAAAGACACCAGCCACATGCCTTCCTAGCTAACAGAGGTTTTCTGGATGCCATTGGCCTTTCTCCAGTGGAGGTACCCTATTGTTGACACCTTAGTTTGGACATTTTTATGGCCTCAGAACTGTAAATGTGTAACTTAATAAATCCCCTTCATAAAAGCCAATCCATTTCTGGTATTTTCCATAACAACAGCATTAGCAAACAGGAACAGATTTTGATACCAGAGAAGTGGGGTGCTGCTGAGTTCGCAAATACCAAGCATGTTAGAATGGCTTTTTAAATGGAAAAGGAGAAGATTCTGGAAGAATTGTGAGGAGCTTGCTAGAAAAGGCCTAGACTGCTTTGAAGAGACTGTTGGTAGAAATATGGACTCTAATGATACTTCTGAGGAGGTCTTAGACAGAAATGTTGAATGTGTCATTGCAATCTGGCAGAAAGGCAATCCTTGTTTTAAAGTGGTGGAGAATTTGGCAAAATTGAGTCCTGGTGTCAGATGGAAGGCAGAATTTGAAAGTGACAACCTAGAATACTAAGCTGACAAGATCTCCAAGCTAAATACACAAAATGCAGCCTGGCTTCTCCTTGTAGCTTATAGTAAAATATGAGAGGAAATAGATAAGCTGGGAAATGCACTCTTGGGTTCAAAGAAACCAGTAACTGTTTGTCTGGAAAACTATGGGCTTCCAGAAAGTGAAACCCCAGTGGCTACAACCCCAAGTAAGGATTTAACCAAACATGGAAACTGACAGCCATTTCAGTACAAGCCAGGATTGGAGATGGATTTATCCAGAAAGGATTTGTGGAACGTCCTATTATCTGACAATTTTGACCCTTGTGTGCTTCATGCCAAGCAAACAAACTTTTTGTGAGATCTTTATAGACAGAGACACTGCCAGTCTTGAGGGGATGAAGGGACAAATTGAATGAAAAATTTCTTCAAATACACAACCATGGAAACTGAGATCTGGAGTCAAGAAATCCCTGGGAAGGATAGCAGAGCAACCCATGCATGCTGAAAGGGTGAGTTTGCCCAGAGGCAGAGGGTGGACCATATGCCTAGATGCTCAGGAAGAGTGCAGCCACCTCAGGCCTCAGAGAGGGTGGAGTGCATTCCCTAGGGATTGGGGAGAGCCTGGTCACCACCCCACTGTTCAGGGATGGGAGAGCCTTTGCCCCGGACAGGCAGAGTCGGGTGGCACCCTGCTGCTTGAGAATGGTGGGGCCAAGAAGAAGGTGGTCTCCACGATGCATGTATACGTTGAAGCACTCACTGCAGCATTGGGAGAGAAAAGGGCTGCCGTGAAGGCCCTTGGAAAGGGTTGGCCTGCAGGTCTCCCAAGCCCCAAGGATACAGTCATTCTATAAATGACTCTCAGACTTGAAATCTACTGAAGTTTGCCTTGCAGATTTTAGGAAATCTATTGGTTCCATGAACCCTGTTTTCCTTTTAGCTTCTCCCTATGGCAATGGGAATGTTTACCCTATGACTGTCCCTCCATTGTATATTGAAAGCAGATAACTAGTTCTAAATTCACAGGTCCACAACTAGAGGGGAATTTTGCCTTAGGACAGACCACACCTATAAATGATTTTGATAGGATATTGTACTTACCTATTGTTGCTGAAATGATTGAAGTTTTTGTGATATTGTGATGGAATGAATGTATTTTGGATATGGAAAGATCATGTCTTTTTAGGGTGCAGTGGGTGCAATGTGCCAATTTGGATATATTATGTTCCCCACAAAGCAGTGATATTTTAATCCAGTCTTGTGCGGTATTTGGATTAGGTTGTTTTCACGGAGATTTGACTCACCCATCTGTAGGTGATAATTTTGATTAGATTATTCCCATGGAGGTATGGCCCTGCCCATTCAGCTTGGGTCTTGATTAGCTTACTGGAATCCTATAAAAAGAGCCACACAGGCCCAGATGCTCGCTGACAGTGACACTTGGAGATGCAGACAAAAGAACATTAGCTAAGAGATGAAGCCCAGAGTTTGTCCCAAGATATGCTAAGCCAGGAACCCCAGGCACTTAGAGAGAAGCATCCAGGGAGAAAGAACCAAGAACATACAGGAGCTGAGAGAGAAGCTGGACCACAACCCGGGATCAACAGACACCAGTCACGCACCTTCTCAGCTAACAGAGGTTTTCTGGACACCATCAGCTTTTCTCCAGTGAAGGTACCCTCTTGTTGGTGCCTTACTTTGGACACTTTCATAGCCTCAGAGCTGTAAATTTGTAACTTAATAAATCCCCTTTATAAAAGCCAATCCATTTCTGGTATTTTGCATAACGGCAGCTTTAGCAAACCAGAACACATGTTTATCCAGAAGGAAGGAGGAAAGAGGCATGTGTGGATGTGAGAGGGGGTATAGAATACTGCCAACCAGATCTGTTATTTTTCTGTTTTTAGTCAGAAAAACCAAAGCTCCAAAGGTGCTCCCTTATGTCTCATTGGCCAACACTAACTCACATGGCTTCCTCTAGATGCAAGGTGGTTAAAAAGGTGAGAATCTGGCTTTCCTGGCTTCAATAGTAAAGGTGGGCAAGGCAAAAGGGTTTAACATTGATGTTGTGTGAACAAACCTATAAGGTCTATCATAGAATATTAAGGTCATTAAAAAAAAAAGAAACAGGCAAAGGAGATAGTAATAATCAAGAGCCTTGACTAACAAGAAAAGTAATTCCAGTTGAAATAACTATATGTAAAACATTCACTTTAGGAGATAAAATACATTAAATATTCATGTTATTTTACTCATTGTCTTTAGGTATCTAAAAAGGAAAGTCAAATATTGAGCTGAAAACAGCCTGGTTCTTCTTACTATAACAAATCGTTATGCTTGTTTAAGTGTCACTAGTAAAAGGAAAATATCATCTCATTTGTTCCATTGTTCATAATGCACACTGTGAAAGGGAGCCAAAATAGCCATTTAAAGGGGAATTTGATAAATAGTTTACTTAACATATCTTAAATAAAGTTTCCTACTGCAGCTTGTAAAGAAAATGACAGGTACAAGAGCAAAGCAGGTACTTTCTACTGTTAAGCAAAATTTTTTTTTTTTTTTAATTTTATGGGTACTAAACTCCAAGCAGTTAATTAAAAAACAAATAAACAAACAATATATAGGTGAATAGGTTTAAGATAAAAGAGAAATTTTCTTGTTATACTAATTTTTCTAAGTTTTGAGTGAGACAATTCTTAAAATTGCAGGATATCTGTAACTACATACGCAAAATAAATGCAAGACTATAAAGCTCAATGTAATTTAAGACTTCTTTCAAATGATTTTAAACATATTATGTATTAGGTATTCATATAGGTGTAGAATTGCTTTAAGTAAATTGGAAATTATATTATAAGATGAAGAAAATGAATTATAAGGTCTGGGAAACCTGTGTTTAAATGCCTGCTCGTGGACTCATTGGCTCTATGGCCTTACTAATACTTACCTTAATTATTCAGAGGTTTAAATGAGTAAATATTTCTAAAGTCTTTGGTAAATAATAATTCCCTCTTCTGTAAATACTATGATGTGAGCTTACAGGTATTTAACAACTCATGAAACGTAATACATCGTGATTTAGAGAGAAGTGCACAAGTCTATCCATGAGAACTGACTCCTAGAAATGGTTTTTCCACTGATTGAACAAATGAACTAGTTGGTTTTTTCTCTGTAAATTCCTAAATTAAAGCTAATAACGCATATCTTCTCAATTAGTTTGAGTGTAGGTTTATCTATTGTAACACAGAGGCCCAAATGACAGTGGCTTAAATAAAGCCTGGAAATAGGCAGTCCATGGCTGATGTTGTTGCTCTCTGGATTTGGGAATCAGGGATCCCTCTATCTTGCTTTCCTGTCAGGCATTGTCTTCATGGTCGAATATGGTTCATCCTTCTTTACATGTCTGCATTCCAGCCAGTCAAAAGAAAAAAGTAGGTGGGGAAGAGGGCATGACTCCCACCATCCCTTAAATAACATGATCTAAACTGTTCACATATCACTTTCCCTGACATACTGTTGTCCATAACTGAGTCAGTTAGCCAGACTTAGCTATAAAGGAGTCAGTAAATGCAATCTTTAGCTGGGCAGCCATGTGCCCAGATAAAAATTACATCATAGGTAAGTAAGAAAAAATAAATACAGGGTGATAAATAGCAGTTTCTGCCACCACCATAAACATCAAAATTAGTGTAAAAGCATTGTGGTAAAAGTGAAAAACAAACAAAAAACAAACAAAAAATACTCTAAGACTGTTAATTGAAGCTTGCTTGTGCTGAATTTTTAACTTGACCCCCTTTTCAGAGTTACTTCATAATGTCAAAAAGGCTCAAAGCTTTAATTTAACCATACTTGAACAGAATCACTAATATAAACCACTAATAATATTAATATCAACATTAATGTTAACAAACAAACCCAAGTCTTCCTATTGTAGGCATTAAATACAGCTGTCACAAGAGCCATACTTTTCTTCACCCTCACCTACCTTTAGCAACCATTTTGTAACAACTTACTATTAAACATGTAATAAAAGAAGACAGACATTTTAAACAAATTTAGCACTATCATATTCAAAGAAATGTCTTTCCAAAAAGACTTCTATAAATGACGGCATGATTTTTGAAACATTTTTGTAACTATTCTTTGGGTTGTTTTAGGAGCTAGTTGATAAGCAATACAACAGAATTAGTCTCATTGTTTTATATTCCTAGGGTCCTTTCCTTTGGCCATCCTTCCCTTCTTTGCTTTGCTCTTTCTGCTTCAGTCAACAGTCCAACAACTCCCTCAGGAGGAGCTGTGCCTATTACCAGGAAACCATGGCCCCTGGAGCCACAGCATTCTGATTGGTGTTTTGATAGGTGTGGCATAGGATGTTGGGAAACTTAAAATATAAAACTCCTTCACCCTCTTGTTCATTTGCTCAATAAATATTTATTGATCACCTCTGTTCCAGGCATTGAACTTGGTTCTGGAGATAAAATAGGGACCCAAACAGATAGCATCTTTGCCCTTCGTGGCCTTGTAGTCTAATGAGAAGCAGACATTAATTAAAAAATAACCTCACAAATAGATGTCAAACTAGAATGCAATTAGAGCTACAAAAGAGATACATATGGAGATGTATGAGGTTAGCAAAGGCTCACTGAGGAAGACATGATAGAGCTAAAATTTGCCTGATGAATTGGAATTAATGAGCTGAAGATAATGAAGGGGAAGAGGAGACAGGAAAAGTGTTTCAGGTATAGAGAAGAACATGCAAAGGCCCTGTGGTAGGAGATTGCACGGCACTGTCCAGGAACTAAAGCAGGTCAGGACTGTGCACCTGGAATGCAGAGGGAGAGGAGAAGATTGAGGTAAAGCTGGAGAGAAAGACAGGGAAGAGTCTCTGCAAGGCCATATTTTTCATGTTGCATTGATTTTGTTTTTATCCATACAGTAATAGAATGCACTGGCATGTCTGAGCAGGAGGATGGCATACTGAGATACTCCTTTTTAAAAGAAACTCTCAGACTATAGACTTGAGATAAGTAGGAGGTGGACAAAAGCACATGTTGTGGAACCATTTAGGAAGCTATCATGGTAGTTCAGGCAAGTGGTGGACTAAAGTGTTGGAACTTGAGACGTATAGAGAAAAGTGAGTGGTATTTAGTAAATAAAATTGATATGGCTAGTGATGGACTGAATTTTCAGAGTGAGTGAGTAGAAAATATTAAGGAGATTCTTAAGTTTCTGGCTTTTAAATTGTATTTATGATGCATTTCCTGAGTTAGAGAACAGTGAAAGAGTAGTGCTTAAAGAGAAACCACATTTGGAATATATCTTTTAAATATTAACTAAAGAAATAAAGAGGGCCTAAGAACTAAACCTTGATAAATTCGGGCTACTTTCTAAGTCATAGAAGGAAGAGATTGCAAAAGATATTGAGAAGACAAGGCTAAAGAAGTAGAGGGAAGCAGGAAAATATGATTTCATGGAAGCTAAGGGAAAACACTGTATCCAGAAAGTGAGAGTGGTCAATGATATTAAATGCTGCTGAAAAGCCAGGTGAAATTCAATAAGAAAAATGTCCATTGGGTTAATTGGGAAAGACTTGAGTAAAACTGGTGTATAATTGTGTGTTTCTGCCTAAAGTAACAAGGTTAACGGGAGTAAATGGCTGACTGCCCAAGATTTCTTTTACTTTATTGCCTATGTTTTGAGGCAGTTTACTGTATGAGCATAATTCATGAATTATAAACAAAATTAGAGTTTCCACATCATATATCCATTTTATTTCATTATCTTATTTATTGATACTAAAACTGTTGGTACAGAGACCTATATCAGTGCATATTGACTTCAGAAAATGCCAAAGATAAATTTTTTTTCCACAGGGCTTTTCAGGCCTTCTAATTTCCAGAGAGCTAGTGATGATTTTTCTCTGATTTCCTTGTTATGAATAATAGCTATGAAGGAATATGGTTAACTGAACATACAGTTAACTGTATCAACTTGTTCTTTGTTTTTCTGGATTATTCTTAAGTGTTCTTTAAGATTAAGGATCTGAATTCTCTAAAAAAATCATTAGTAAAAGCAGAAGCCTCCACTGGAATGGGGTGACTTATAGGATGCATGCATATCAGCACACAGATATTTTTTGTAAAAGGTGGTCAAAGCCAGTCCCAGAAAATGAGAGAAAAGGGGGCATGTAAGAAGCAATAGAGGTGTGTTATTTTTGAACAAATAAAAAATGGGGGTGGGGTGATATTTATTTCCACTGAGTGAGTAGAAAATATAAATTCAGAAGTCATTGACATAATAAATCCTAAACAGAAGCTAAATATAAGTTAAAACATATGTGGCCAATAACCATGAAAATGGACTGAGATGGCTTATAAGGTAAAGAATTGGAAAAAATCAACAGTATGGTTGTGTTAATTGCTGAGTAACTGCACTCAGAAATAATTTTCCCTGTAACAGCTGCTATATCTGCTGTTAAAATTAACCAATTTATTTTTCTGTAAATAAATGGATGAGAGTACTAAGTGTTATGTTTCTGTTTGATTCAGTAATTTGTAACTGAATTGAGTATAATCATTAAGTCTGAACTACCCTAATCAGGAACCATTAACCATCTCTTCATCACTGCCATTGGAGGTAGAGACACAGAGCAAAGGAAACGTCACTTGTTTTATTAGTAAAATACAAGCTGCAATAGATATGCCTTATTCTTATTGATCCATTCTAATAAGGAACACAACATGAATAAGTGAATCCAGAATAAATTTCCAAATTGCATTTGATTTAAGTGTTCTTTCTGTACTCAATTTCTCTTTCATCAGAAATATGAAACAAGTAATAAAACTGATTGAATTGTTGCTCAGATGTGGCCCTCTCTCTCTAGCTAAGCCAACTTGGCAGGTGAAATCACTGCCCTCCCCCCCTACATGGTATCTGACACCCAGGGAAGTAAATCTCCCTGGCAGCATGGAATATAACCCCCAGGGGCGGAATCTAGACCCCACATCGTGGGACCAAAAGGGGGAATGTGAAAAGAAATGAAATAAGCTTCAGTGGCTGAGAAATTCCAAAAGGAGCCTAGAGGTCACTCTTGTAGGCACTCTTACGCACAATATAGACAACCTTTTTAGGTTCTAATGAATTGGAATAGCTAGCCATAAATACCTGAAACTATCAAACTACAACCCAGAACCCATGAATCTTGAAGGATTGTATACAAATGTATCTTATGAGGGGTGACAATGTGATTACGAAAGCCATAAGGACCACACTCCCCTTTGTCTAATTTATGGATGGATGAATAGAAAAATGGGGGAAGAAAAAAAAAAAGGCACCCAGCATTCTTTTTTAATCGTCCTTTTTCACTTTAATTTTTATTCTTATTATTTTTGTGTGTGTGGTAATGAAAATGTTCAAAAATTAATTTTGGTGATGAACACACAACTATATAATGGTACTGTGAACAACTGAATGCACACTTTGTATGACTGCATGGTATGTGAATACATCTCAATAAAATTGAATTAAGAAAAAAAAAACTGACTGAAGAGAGGCAGGAAGGTTTCCATCAACCTTTTGAAGGAAACAGTGGCCTAGAGAAGAAACCTATTCAATGGTCAGGCACCCTGGCTTAGAGGAGCTCTTGTATCTCCCAATGGAAAGGATCTTCTGAAGAATTCTTTAAGGGATATACCTGCTCACATCTAATTCTTAAACTAACCATATAAGAATTATTAACAGCAAGGTTATGAAGTAAGAGTTCTCTAGGACTTTCTCTCACCAAAGCCCCATCTGGCTTCATACTCTATATTAAATATTTGCAGTTAGCAAACCAAAGATTGATTATATATTCAATTAAAAAAAAAAAAAAAAAAACCCCGGAAATAAAGCATACCTAAAATGAAGACGAAAATAAAATTTCAATCTAGATCATTTAAAAATGCAAAGTGATGCAACACAAATATATCTTTTTTGTTAATAAGAAATGTAACTAAGAAGAATTATTTGGTGCATAAGCATTTCAAAAACTCTTTTAATGGATAGGCTTCTAATACTTTGATCAATAATTGCTATGTTCTTTTAGAATTCTGTCCTAATTTTGTTTCTGTATTGTATCTAGTTATTCCCATACAAAGTTAACTTTACTCTCGCCCCAAGATACTTTCATAAATAGGATGAAAATCTCAAAGGTTTTTATTATCTCAGTTAAATAGCAGTGACTGGTATCCCTATTACTAGTGCTTGAATTCTAAGTATCTTCACTAACGGGGCCTTGGACTATTTTCATTTGAGTTTCTCTTAAATTCATTGTTTTAGGTGATATTCTGGAAACTGCACCTTTATGATGTTATGTGTTGGTATTTAGTATCTATCCAAAAAAAGATTAAATGAGTTAGGAAGCAATTAGATAATTAAGCCAGTTCAGGTAAAGCATTCTAAGATCTAATGGACATCATTAAAAATTCAAAAAATTAAAAAATAAAACCAGCTTTCTCATTATCATTTACTTTCTCAAGTTCACAGAATAGTCATTTTGCTATATGCCCAATAGCTTTTAAATGATAGTAGAAAGACCCTTTGGCAAACTCCAGGATGACTGAGAAAAAAAAATCATCGATTTCTCATTAGGATCTCTTTTCTCAAATTCACAGAATGTTCATGTTGTTATATGCCCAACAGTTTTTAAATGATTATAAGAAGTATCCTATTACTCATTTTTAGAATTACTGAAATCGCATCTAGCATCAAAATTTACAGGAAAATTCAGGGCAGTTCTTACAATATACCATTTTAGCTAAGTAGTCAGGATATTAAAAAAGATTCAAATCTGCTGGTGTATGTTTTTATAAATACACAGTAATTGTGAATAAATTATAAGATATGTTGTGTTTAGAAAAGAGATGTTCAGTGGACTATTTGCAAAATATCCAAGTTTCCCAATTAAGGGGCAGAGAAGCGCAGTAAAGAAACAATTATTTAACGTTCTCTACTGGTAAATGAAAAGAACTGCTTTTTACACAATTCTTTAAATAAAATCTATGTGGGAGCAAAATCAAATGTCAAAAGGAAAAATGAGGGTGCCCATAAAGCACAGCACACCGTGGGCTGGTGTATGGCTTTCGAGGCCAACCCACAGTAAAACATACCAAGCTTTTGCCCCCGTGTTTCCTTCCTCATGACGGTAGACTAAGCCTTTCACCATTTCAGTGAATCCATAGTAAGAATAACCCAAGTGGGCCAGATGCCAGCAGATTTAGACCAAACCCATGTCATACCTAATCTGAGATTCTATGGAGACTGACTGAATTGCAGCCTTTTCCTTCTTTCAGGTGTGACAGTAAAGCCTGGTCTGGTTTGAGACCCCAGTCTTTGGATATTAACGCTCCTGGGTCCCCTGATAACAGCAGAAAAACCTCTAGACCTGGTTTAAATTACATAAATGAAACTTGATCTTTTGGTGTCTCTCTCTCACTCTGCTGTCACCGAGTTAACAGTAATTGTTCCCCTCAGTACTCAGACCTCAGGTTTAAAATGGCTTTTTCATGATAGTAAAAGCCTGCATCAAGCTTTGACTGCCCAGAATTCCCTTTCACCAGGGCTTGGTAGAGGGGAGAAATCCTAAGAAGCAATGATGACAACCCTTTCTTACCTCTCATTTCTTACCTCTCACTCTCCTTTTTTATTGAGGCAAAAATGAAACAGTATTTTCTAGTTATCTAAAAACTACGCAAAAAAGTTTGCTTTTTTATTCAAAACTGTAGAAAAAATCATGACTTGCATATTTATAGCATTCTGAACACAACTGTCCAGAAGTCATAAATGACATTGAATTTTTATGTTATAAAAAATTGTTTTTCTGTGTTTTTTTTTTTACCCAACAGCCAAACCAATGCAAAAATGTATTTTGGGGACTGCCTTACTTCTATGGGACTGAATACCAAAAATGCGATATAATGCTTTTATTAATGTTTTTGTTATGAATAGTATTCTTTAAGTAGAAGATAATGTAGACTTGTCAAAGAAAATGGGACTATCTGCATTCCAAGCACAGGTTATTACCTTTGTTCTTGCTCTGTAATTACCGTATAGACATTTTGTCAGACACTCCAGTTGGACAAATGGTATTTTACTCCCTGTCTTTTTCTAAGACATTTTATTTTTTCCATTGTTCTAAAATATATCATTCATAAAGTAGAACTCTAATAGAGAAATGTGTCATACAAAATAAAAAAACAAAGCTTCCAATTCCAAATGATTGTAAACATATAAGGCTTCAGACAACCAGCCAACCTCACTATCATTGATGTCTTTGTTATAAATCAATATTATCTAGGATGTTTTCTGGCTAATTTGAAGATCACCATGTTTAATTCAACTACCGTCTTCTTTGTCTCTACCTCCTTTCTTGCAAAAAAACAAGGCAATTAAGCAAGGTTATAATTCTGATTATCAGGTAGCTATAAAAAGAAAAGACATTAATTTCATCCTGAAAATTTGACGGAATAAACATATAAAGAAAAAAAATCCACTTTGAGAAAACATCTTCTCTATTGAAATTGAGAAAATAAAATGCAGAAATAAAACTAATGACTTAAGACTAATCAAAATGTAGTTTTTACATTCTAATATTCATGAGGGCAAAGAATTCACAGCATGTATGTTCACTGGAAAAAGTCTCAAAAAAGGGCCCTTCTAGAAGACTGGAAACTTCTCAAGTTATCACTGCTCAAAAATAGTTTGATACACTTAGAAAAAACAACCTTGGGTTTGAAAATGTCTCTTTGTATATCTCCTAGGAAACTTCAGCTTTTCTGGAATTCCTAATAAACATTGCTCATATAAAGCAATAGTTTTCCCTAATAGATAATTATGACAAATGAAACCAACAAAAAGACAAACTGAACTTGAAAATTTGCACCCAAAAATGACAATTTCTATGTTAACACGACTCACTCTATTTTTGATAGTACTCTTGGTTTGTTTAACTTCAATTCAAGGCATTAGATAAATAATCTGGTATACATTTCATTTTGTCTTGTCCAGATCTGGATAAAGGGAATTCATTTGGTTAAGTGTTGTCTTTAATTGTTCTCTCTTTATCTGCCCTGTAACAGCTTTAAAATGAGCCTATTACAATAGCTGTTTTGTAATGGATAGGCTGTCTTCAACTGACATTATCTGGAATGACTTGACTTAAGCAAACAAATTTATCTGCATTTATGCATCACAGAGATTGACTTCTTCCCTTCCTATTGATCAGTAACTTATTCAATCAACATTTAGACTTTAAATCAAAGCACACATTCTCTTATCCCATATTAGCTCTTTAGCTGACATTATTAGTAACTTCAGGGAAAAATCAACTTACCTGATGCATGCCATCTCCTGGATCTGTCACTCTGGAAAGGCATTCCATTTCCTTTGCTGTTGTATAGTATTTAATCTCTGTTGTGGCCTTAAGGATTCCATCACAGTAGATATTTACATAGACAGAGCCAGCAGGAAAATCTTATAAAACACAAACAAGTGTTGGAGCTGAATATGTAATGCATAAGTCATATTAGCATATCTCCTAAGAATATGAAGGAAGGCTTTAAGAATTCATAGCAATTTCGCTAAACTCTGGCACTTAAAATGTTGCTTTTTTAATCTTAATGTTTATAAACCATAACATAGAATGCATAATATAGGCTTAGCTGTTAAAAAAAAATCCTTAAAAGATAAGAACACACATTAAAATTGTAATAAAAGCAAAGCTCTTAATTTTTTCTTCCTACTTACTAACCCCCGTCTTTTGAAGTGATTTATAATCATCTCTGCATAACTTCAGAATTTAGAAAAGTACAGTCAATCATTAAAAGTGAGAGGTTTGTTATTAATCTGAAGAAAATTCCTACTAATTATATAGACAAGTTTCTCAAAATTGTGTTTCAATAGAGTAGCGTGTAATGAAATTATAGAACTTTAATTTAATTGACTACAATGAAAAACTCCGGGAAGACAAGTTTCAATGCTCTGCTACTTAAGTACTAGTTGCACCAAATAGTCATCCAAAGCCTTTTTATGAATAAATTATTCAAAGTGACTGATATACTGCACTGTGAATTCTGCTGTAACATAACCACAGAGTTCAAGTTACCTATTTTGGTCTCTCCATGAAAGAACAATAAACAATCATTTTAATAAAAAGTTACTGTGTTTTATTACAACAAAAGTAAATAAATCAGCTCTTTAAATTCATATATATGGAAAATATTAAAAACTTTTGCTCAAAAGACAAAAAGACACAGACAAAAGACAAAAGACATGGAGTTATTTCCCAAATTCTCCTGGGAAATTATCAAGCAAACATCCAAAGTTTGGAATAAGTCATTAAATATAAAACCCAAAGCCATTTCTAGCCTTAGCTACCTGATAAAACTGACTATTTAAAGGCTCTTAAGGTTTAAGTATTAGTTTTATTTTATCTCAAGATATGGTTGTGGAGGTTTGAAACTGTATGTACCCCAGAAAAACATGCTCTTAAAGTTAATCCATTTCTGTGGGTGTGATAGGATCTCTTGATGAGGCTACTTCAGTTGGTGTGACCCACCTCATTAAGGATGAATCTTAATCTTATTACTAGAGTCCTTTATAAACAGAATTAATGGAGGGAGAAAGAGAGAGAGAGAGAGAGAGAGAGAGAGAGAGAGAGAGAGAGAGAGAGAGAGGGAGGGAGAGAAACAGAGAGAAAGCCATTAAGCAAGAAGCTGAAATCAATGAAACCCAGAAGAGAAGGGAGAGATCAGGAGATGCCACAATGCAACAGAAGAGTCAAGGATCACTGGCAGCCAGTTTTCAGGAAGAAATTATTGCCTTGATAATGCCTTAATTTGGACATTTTCCCTGCCTCAAAACTATGAGTGAATAAATTCCCATTGTTTAACTCCTCCCATTTCATGGTATTTTCTTTGAGCAGCCTATGAAACTAAAACAGTGGTTTGAGGCCCTCATATAATATTGCTCAGGGAAATTTAAAGAAAACAAAACTGTGCCCATTTGAATCTGTTATGAACCCCAGAAAAAGCCATATTCTTTGATGCAATCTTGTGGGGGCAAACTTATTAATCTTCGTGATTAGGGTATGACCTCTTGACTGCATGTTTCCATGGAGATTTGACCCCACCGGTTTAGGGTGGGGCTTCATTAGTTCACTTGAGTATTTAAGAGAGCCAGAAGCCAACACAGGCACTGATGCTGACACTTGGAGATGTTTGGAGATGTGGACAGAAGGACATTTGGGGATGCTAAGCCAAGAGATGAAGTCCAGAGTTTGCCCCAAAGAACCTAAGAGAGGACCCCCAGATGCTTAGAGAGAAATACCCTGGGAGAAAGAAACAAGCAAGCAAAGCGGCTGAGAGAGAGGAACCAAAATAGATGTCCAGAGACATTTTGGAGAAAGCCATTTTGAAATACAACCCAGGAGCAAAGGACCAGCAGACACCAGGCATGTGCCTTCCCAACTGACAGAGGTGTTTGGATGCCATCAGCCATTCTTGAGTGGAGGTATCATCTTGTTGATGCCATAGTTTGGACACTTTTATAGCCTTAGTACTGTAAATTTGTAACTGAATAACCCCCCCTTATAAAAGTTAATCCATTTCTGGTATTTTGCTTAATGGCAGCATTAACAAACCAGAACAGAAACCAGTCTTAAACTTAACTTGGTCAAGGAGCTAATATTTCTTACCCAATGTTGCTTGATTAGACACTTAATCTGTATTATAAAGAAAAAAGTAGAAAATGGAAGCTTCTTGTTCCCAAAGAAGTACCTATCCAATAGAGAATGTGAGAGCTATAGCAACAAAACACTGAAAGTTCCAAGTACATCTCACTAACTACACTTATGAGCATATGGTAAAAGATGTTCCGGAGTTACTGGAATCAAATGAAATCAGTAGATTTAATAAAGATACTTTTGAAATAAAATATTGATTTCATTTTTCAGAAAAGAGGCTAAAAGTTTTACCACAGGGAGTTAGCTTATGAAAGAACGTTAGGCAATAAATCATGGGTGATATATGATGAGAAGATTTGTTTGGTAGTTCTTGAATAAAGGATGACTAAAATATTCTTACTTCTTAAGAATCTAATGTGAAAACCATATGATTTATTTCTGATATACTGAGACATTAGTTGATTCAAACTTTACCATTAGATCCATGATAATGGTGTGGGTTTTAGAGTAATATTCCAAAGAGATTTGAAAATATCTGAAGTATTGTCTTTGTTATACACATTTTCATACCATTGAAAGGCAGCTGTTAAATCAAGACCTAATTATTGTTTCCACTTATATATCAGGGAGGACTCCTTATTGATCTCATTGGGATGCCCGCCTTAATAATATATTATTGAATTGCCCTCTTCATGAACAGCACCCGGTACTACTCTAACCATGGTTCATTATGATGACTACATTTCATATCTTTTCAATAAAAATAAAAACCAATTCAGTTAAGGGCTCAAATAGAAAGGAGGGAATGTGAATTACACTATTTATTGACAAAAGTAAACCAGTAACAGCTAACACTTGTAAGTACACACAAATATAAGTCAATATCACCAAAACATGCATGGGTATCATTGGGAGTCAGCTGTGAAGAAAACTGAATATAAAGGAAGGAAAAAATTGAACTCCTTCTCCCCATCAGACTTAATAAAGTACCCTCACAGAGGGACAATGATAAAAAGGAATTCTATTCAGATCTCAGATCTCAAGTTCCAGGCTATTCAAGAGTCTTTGTCAGTATTCCCTATCTCCATGATCTAAGTGGGCTATCCTTCTAGATGAGAGATAAACTGAAGTAATTTATGGAGACTATACGCCAGAGATATTTCTGAATGGTCAGGAATATATTCATTAATTCCATACAAAAATATATTTCACAGACACATTAATTTTAGAGCTCTTTTACTTTATCTGATAAGCTGTGTTCCTTTATGAACCAGTTTTAGCCTTCTCCCATATGGTAAACACAGTAATGAACCCGCCTAGCGTTTCCATGGGAACAGAAACCAACATGACTCTGTTTTGATTAGAACATTATTAAATAATGATAGGTAGCTTCAAAACATTGGTCATGCCTCAAAATTAATATCAATTTAGTATATGTTAAAATTATTGTCCTGAATTTTGACTTTTAGAAGTTATTATCAATTGCTATTTTTTTTTTTTTTCCCTAAGCAGGTTCAGCTTAATCTTCAGTACATCCTTAAGTATTTTGCATGGCCTTTTAAAGGAATATGAAGATATAATTTATATTATCCAGAGCACAGTTTCTTAATTAATGAAGAGATTCTATGTCTTTGTCGATTTATTATGCATTCCTTTCAACTTTTAATTGGTTGTCCCCCTACTGTGTCAATTTTTTTTCTACCTGAACTGCAGGTACCAGAGGAATATCCTCTTCATTCTTGTAAAAATCACTTATTAGTTAATATTTCTAGTTCAAAGCCTTCACATGTATATTTATAAGTTTTGGCATAAACTCGGACTATAGTAACTTCAAATTCCTTTAGTACAAAGCAATCCTTTTCAGAGACAAACCTATGCATACAATTAGACAGGGATGGTTTTTAGAAAATGAAGTAATTATAGATATTTCAAGTTATTGAGCTGAAAGGAAAGGAGAATAGTGAAACTAGAGGATATTTTCTCAAATTAAAGAGTCATGTTAAGATGTGGAATTTGTCAGAAGGGAAAGATGCTACGTAGAAAAAGAACATCTTAGGATTTCCTCACTGTTCAGCATAATTTCACTTTAACATAATGTTTTTCTCTGCATTGCCACCAAGTTAGAAAGGACCATACATAAAAAAGAACATTGATATGGTAAAGGTTGGGTTGAGTAGGGAGAAAACTGGGAGCTCTATCTGAGAACTACAAGAAGAAGATCTCAGATGAAATATTATGCCTTACACTGTGGAGCTACTGAGATCTGGGAACCAGACCCAAGCACTCAGAATCAGATGATGAAAGTAAGTCTAGGCATAGAGCAGAAAATAGTATCCAGAGAGCTGGCAGGTGAGAGTCCAGATATGTCATTTATGTTAGAGACGTGGAGCAAGTAGTAGTATGTGGTATCTGAACT
This sequence comes from Choloepus didactylus, assembly GCF_015220235.1. Taxonomy (NCBI): domain Eukaryota; kingdom Metazoa; phylum Chordata; class Mammalia; order Pilosa; family Megalonychidae; genus Choloepus; species Choloepus didactylus. The sequence continues at coordinate 110,989,766 of NC_051309.1, read as the reverse complement.
GGCAATTAGAATATGGTAATAAGGAAAAGAGAAAAACTGTGCAGCGATATAGGGAGACACCTGGTTGACACATGAGAGGTCAGCACAGAGGGAGAACTTCTCCCAATGGATAAGGAGCAAATCTGACCCCTTGGGATGCTGGAGAGAGTATGTAACAGTCTCGGTATTATAAAAATTTGGGAAATAGGCAGGATTTTGAGATAGGCCTAGAATTACTACACTTTGGACCACAGAATAGCTCGGCCTATATTTGTCACAGAAATGAGGCAGGACCCTAATTACTGGAATTGAGCACATGGTCAGAACAGGACTTGCATTAAAGTTATGAATTGATAATGAGTTACTTCAATTAGTGAGTAACTATTTCCTGCATAAGAAGAATGTTTGGTCCTAAGGTTTGGGGATGACTAAGTCTAAATGTGTTAATGGAGGGCTAGATAGAAGATTGCTACAAATAAGATATTAATGAGTGAGTTACCTAATTGTCCATTGCTATTTACAATTCTTTATGTATGCTCTAAATTGTATGCTACCCTTGTAATAATTCTCCATTTCTGTGTGTTTAATCATTTTTAAATATTGTCAACAAAACCATTATTTTCTTTCCTTCTACCTTACCTATGTATATTTGATCAATTGCAAAGACTTATTGTTTAGAATTTGACAATATCTCTGCAACAAACTCCATTTTTTCCCTTCCCAATTCCACTTCCCTAACTTAAGAACTTGCTATTTCTTGCTTAGATTATTACAATAGTAAGAAATGATCTACTTGCTTGAATGCCATTCTTTTCATATTTATTCCTTTCCATAATTCCAATAACATCACTCGTTTGCTCAAAAACCTTTAACGATTCCTCAATACCTAGAAATATATAAACTCCACACTCTATATTTCAAGGCTGTCTATGATTTGCCCCACAATTAACCATTCTGGGCTTATCACGTACGTTTCCTTATTTCCAGGAAATATTTTTCATTCTTCAAAAACATCCCATAATACATTCACATTGCACACAAAATCTGCTGCTATTTCTTTGATCATGTTTTATTCCTTTACTAAGAAGTTTTCTTCTCCCATCTAAGCCTGTCAGAATTGACCCATTCTTCACAGTTTATTCCAAATGCCACTTTCTTAGGAAGCTTTTCCTGATTCTTTCATATTAAGGTGCTTTCTTTGAAACTCTATTGTATTTATTATTGGAAACTCTATGGCATATATATTTTTTGCATTTATGTTCCTTACTGTCTGCTCATCCACCCTCACTCCCAAGAGACTGAAAGCTACTTCAAGAGAGAAACTTGTTTGATTCTTGCTACTAAGTAGCTCCTTAGTAAAATTATTTGCATGCAGCAGATCTTAATAAATATTAGTTTAAAGTATAATTAAATTATTATACTTAAATTAAATATACTTAGTTAAATTAAATCAATTTTTCTTAAAGTATAAGGTTTTATTTTGATAATATGAAAAGTTAAATTGAAAATATTTTCTACATTATTTGACTTAGTTAAAAGGATATGGAGAGAAGGAGAGGGGCAAGATGGCGGCATAGAGAGGAGTAGAATTTAGTCAGTCCCCTAGAACAACAAATAAGCAACCAGGAACAACTAGTAAATGATCTGGAATAACTGCTGGGGGACAGCTGTGACTGTCTACACATTGTACACCAACCTGGATTGGGAGGAATGCTTGACAACACAGCACAGAATCTGTAAGTAAAAGCTAGGGAACCACGCCAGGAGCCCCCTCCCCCATGGCAGGCTTTGCTACAAAACCTCGCTGTGGTAGAAACTAGCAGCACTCTCCGAGCAAGCAAATATAGCTCAGCTGAGGTCCAACTGGGGTTTTAATTAACAAATGTAGACTGCTGAATACAAGCTACAAACCTCCAATAAGCAGACAGAGGCTTTTAGTAATGACTGACCTTAAAGAACACAGAAGACTCATCTGTACTGGGAGGGGGAGCTCGGAAGACCTCTGGTTGATGAGTGAAACTGGGGGACCATGTACTGGCTCCAAAAGGGGGCTTTCCGTCCCTTTTTCTCTCTCCCAAACTCAGGAGCTCAAAAGAGAGAGAAGCAGCCATTTCCAGTTCCCAGCACTCTGACCCAGACAGGGGTGGAGATAACAGAGACAGAGAGACAATTCAAATCCAAATGATAAATCCCTAGGGGTGGATTTTCCCTAAGAGTAAGGAGGTGGGGCCCAGCTTTCCCTTCAGAACCAGACCCCAGAGCCTGGGGGAAAACAGCCAAAACAGAAACTGAAGCCAAAACACATCTCCTTACACCAGTTGGGAGTGACAGGCTGACAGGCACCACCTGCTGGGCAGGTTAGGAAAAGCACAGCAACTGGAAACCTCAAAGAAAAGTCTGTCTTTACTCTAAGATACACCCTGAATATAACCCCATTCTGAGACCTGAACCTGTTCTGGTATGGGAAAATCTGACTGGGGTAACCAAGGAAACTGGATACCTAGAAAACAGAAAACTACAATCTATACTACAAAAAACGAAGATATGGCCCAGTCAAAGGAACAAACTTACATCTCAATCAAGATACAGTTGAGATGTTGTTTCAGTTTAATGAAACAGTCTATTAAAGATTTTCAAAGAGATATGCTAAATCAAATCAAAAACGAAATCAATGAGTTCAGGGAAGATATAACAAAAGAGACAAAGGCTATAAAGAAAACACTGGGCGACATAAGGTAGAAATCAAAACTTTGAAAAACCAACTGACAGAAGCTATGGAAATGAAAGGCACAACATAAGAGATGAAAAACATGATGGAGACATACAACAGCAGATCTCAAGAGGCAGAAGAAAACATCAGACACTGGAGAACAGGACACCTGAAATCCTACACACAAAAGAACAGATAGGGAAAAGAATAGAAAAATATGAGCAAAGTCTCAGGGAATTGAATGACAATATGAAGCATATGAATGCACATGCCATGGGTGTCCCAGAAGGAGAAGGGAAGGAAAAGGGGGTAGAAGCAATAATAGAGGAAGTAATCAATGAAAATTTCCCATCTCTTATGAAAGTCATAAAATTACAGATCCAAGAAGAGCAGCATACCCCAAACAGAATAGATCTGAATAGGCCTACACCAAGACACTTAATAATCAGACTATCAAACATCAAAGAGAGAGAGAATCTTGAAAGCAGCAAGAGGAAAGTGATCCATCACATACAAAGGAAGCTTGATAAGACTATGTATGGATTTTTCAGTAGAAACTGTGGATGCAAGAAGGAAGTGGTGTGATATATTTAAGATACTGAAAGAGAAAAACCACCAACCAAGAATCCTATATCTGGCAAAACTGTCCTTCAAATATGAGGGAGAGTTTAAAATATTCTCTGACAAACAGACAATGAGAGAATTTGTGAACAAGATACCTGTGCTACAGGAAGTACTAAAGGGAACAATACAGACAAATAGGAAAAAACAGGAGTGAGAGGTTTGGAGCACCATTTTGAGTGATGGTAGCACAGCACTGTAAGTACACTGAGCAAAGATGACTGTAAGTATGATTGAAAAAGGAAGGTTAGGAGCATGTGGGACACCAGAAGGAAAGAGGAATGATAAAGACTGGGACTGTATAATTCAGTGAAACCTAGAGTGCTCAACAATTGTGATAAAATGTACAAATATTTTTTTACATGAGGGATTAAAAATGAATGTTAACCTTGCAAGGTGTTAAAAATAGGGTGATATTCTGTTTATTAACAGAAACTTTGTATTATGCTTCCTTTAATGTAACAAGTGCAATATACCAAAGCCAAATGTCTATAAGAGGGGGTCATAAGGGATCGGTATGGGACTGTTGGCATTGGTGATGTTGTCTGACTCTTTAATTCTACTTTAGTTTAATTCTTTCCTTTCATTGCTTTTTAGCTGTCATGTTTTTTTTTCCTTCTTTCTTTTTCTTTTTCTTCTGTCTCTCTACCTTCTTTGATAATTCCTCTTTCTTTGTGGAGTAAATGGAGATGTCCTTATATAGATAGTGGTGATGCTGGTGAATACATAAATATGTAACTATACAGGGAACTGTGCCAGTTTGAATGTATTATGTCCCCCAGAAAAAGCCGTATTCTTTGATGCAATCTTGTGGAGCAGACATAATAGTGGGGATTAAGTTGGAACATTTGAATTAGGTTGTTTGCATGGAGATGCGCCCCACCCAACTGTAGAGGATAACTGATGGGATATTTCCATGGAGGCGTGGCCCCACCCATTCAGGGTGGGCCTTGATCAGTGGAGCCATATAAACGTGCTGACTCAAAGCGATGGAACTCAGTGCAGCTGTGAGTGACGTTTTGAGGGGGAGCAAGCTTGCTGGGGAGGAACATCCTGGGAGAGGGCCATTTTGAGGCTGGGGCCTTGGAGCGGGCTCCGGCTGCGTGCCTTCCCAGCTAACAGAAGTTTTTCTGGATGCCGTTTGCCATCCTCCAGTGAAGGTGCCTGATTGCTGATGTGTTGCCTTGGACACTTTGTGGCCTTGGGACTGTGGCTGTGTGGCCAAATAAGCCCCCTTTTTATGGAAGCCGGTCCATCTCTGGTGTTTTGCATTCTGCAGCATTAGCAAACTAGGACAGGAACCATTGATTGTTTACTTAGGATGCAAAGTATGGTGAGTGAACAAAACCATTTTTTAAAAAAATTGGTTGATGAAGAAACCTTGAAGGCACTACAGTGAATGAAATAAGTTAGACAAATAAGGACAATTATTGCATGATCTCACTGATATGTACTAATTATAATATGTAAATATGTAGACATGAAATATAAGTTAATAGGATATAGAACAAGGCTAAAGAATGGGGAGCAGTGCTTATTATGAGCAGCATGTTCAACTAGGTTGAACCTAAGTGTTTGGAAGTGGACAGAGGTGATGGTAGCATGTTATTGTGAGAATAACTAACAGTGCTGAATGGTGTGTGAAGGTGGTGGAAAGGGGAAGCTCAGAGTCATATATGTCACCAGAAGGAAAGTTGGCAGTTAAAAGATGGGAATGTAAAAAACAGTGAATCTTGTGGTGGACAATGTCTATGATTAACTGTACAAATATTAGAAATCTCTCATGAACTTGAACAAATGTATGACACTATAACTAGAAGCTTTAATAGAGGGGTATATAGGAAAAAAACAACATACCTATTGCAAACTATGTACTACAGTTAACTGTATCTTAACATTCTTTCATCGACAGTAACAAATGTGCTACACTAATACTATGAATCAATAATGGAGGGGGGTAGTTAGGGGTACAAGAGGAACTGAGTTTTCTTTTTTGTCTTTATTTATTTTCTGGAGTAATGAAAATGCTCTAAAAATTGGAAAAAAATTAACTATGGCAATATATGCACAGCTGTATGATGGTACCTGGACAATTGATTGTGCACCTTGGATCACTGGATTATTATATGGTATGTGAACAAACGCAATAAAATTTAAAAAAAAAAATTCATTACCTACCCCCCCCCAAAAAAAAAAAAGGATATGGAGAGAGAAAGCCATGGAAGCAAGAAGTTGAAGTCGATGAAACCTGGAAGAGAAGGGAGAGACCAGCAGATGCCACCATGTGCCTTACCATGTGGCAGAAGAGCAAGGATCACTGTCAGGCTGTTTTCAGGAAGAAAGCAGTGCCTTGATCATGCCTTGATTTGGACATTTTCTCAGCCTCAAAACTGAGTACAAAGAGGAATAAAGGCAGATATCTCAGGAGCAAGATGTGGAAAGGGTAAATAGACCTCAGTCAGCATCCCAGGATGGAATTACTATTCCTAGACTTTATGTTTGGGAGAAGTTTCCTTCAAACAGAAGACAGAGAGATAAGAAAACCTATGGCAATTTGAACAGGCTTCTTAATGAAATCTGGCCACCAAATCTTTGAAACCTTGATGGAAATTAATAAATTCTGAGAAACATATATATTTCTAAATCTGCAACCAAATTTCTATCTTGTAAGAAATGGTTGGCTTGAATATATTTTGGGGGCAGATTGCGTATCTTTGTGTGTTTATGTATGGGTGTGGGTGTACTGCAAAAATGACCTGCATAAGCTATTTAGTTATGCAAATGTGGTGTAAAGCTCAGCTTCTGATGGTAAAATACAATTGTAAGAAAAACATGTTGAACTTTGTTTAATTTGTCTTTGATATAAGTAGCTTATTATGAATTTTGCTTTTTCTATGTATAATGAAGCACGAACTGCTTTAGTTTCAATATGTACTTATTGAATTCGCTCATTACCATTTATTTAGTGCCTATTGTCTGTTATCCACTGTGAAATTTCTGGGACACAATTTAACTTACCTTAAGAAACTTTCAATCTACTGAAAGAGTCTGTAACATTCCCTACAAATTCCTTTTTTGGAATATGTTTCTGATAATAGAAAACAATATATTATTGCTTCTTATTTCAAATAAGCTGCAGGATGTATAAAGAAATCATGCTTATATTTGATTCTGATATATTTATAATGGATATCTATAGAGTTTTCCATTTAATTGTACCCATTCAAATATTCTCTATAGTTTTCATCCTAGAATAGTGTTGATTTAAATGCCAGAGTCGTTGAATTCTTTCTGGTTTCCCATGGCTTTATTGAAAATGAAATACCTTTCAAAATATTATAAGAGCAGTTAGAGGCAAAAACTCTGATAATAGTGAGGGTGAGAAACAACCCTCTCCAAGAATGAGAGACCTTGATACAGTAAAAGAATAGACAATTTTTTCCTAAATAAAAACATGCTAGATAACAGCAGAGTGCTAAACTGTTTTTCCTCAGAACTTCCATTTAATAAAACTGGATTGCAAATTGAAAAGTGATCAACCCCAGAGTAAAACAGCTTCCAGTGTTTATCTTGAACGGGAAATTGACACATGTATCACTCTGATACTTCTATGTCTTATTCCTAATCTTAGGGAAAACATTCAGTTTTTCATCATTATGTTAAGTATCATGATGTTAGGTATAGTATTTGTAGATATTCTTTATCAAGGTGGGGAAGTCTCTCTCTATTCCTAGTTTACTGAGAGCTTTAATCATGAATGGGTGTTGGATTTTGTCAAATGCTTTTTCTGTATCAAGGGATATCATTGCATGGTTTTTCTTTAGCCTGCTGTGGTGGTGGATTACATTAACTTATTTCCAAATAACTTTGAAACCATATTTTCATACCCATAGTAAATCCCACTTGATTGTATTGGATAATTATTTTCATATATTGTTGGATTCAATTTGCTAACATTTAGATGAGGATTTTTGCATCTATGTTCATCAGAGATATTGGTCTACAGTTCACTTCCTTATAATGTCTTTAATTGGTTTCAGTATTAAGGAAATGTTGGCTTCAAAATGAATTCACATGTGTTCTTTCTGCTTTTTTCTGTAAGAAATTGTGGGGAATGATATCATTTCTCTTTAAATGTTCAGTAGAATTCTCCAGTGAAAAAAATGTGGGCCTAGTACTTCTGTTTTTGGAGTGTTATTACCTGTTGATTCAATTTGTTTAATAAATATAGGCCATTCATATAATCCATTTCTCCTGAATGAGTTTTGGTAGTTTGTATCTTTCAAGAAAATGGTGCATTTTGTCTAAGTTAACAAAGTTGTAGATATACACTTGTTTGTAGTGTTGCTTTATTATCCTTTTAATGTCTGTAGGATCAGTAGTAATGATCCTTATTTCATTCTGATATTGGTTATGTGTGTCTTCTTCCTTTTTTGGATTAGCTTGGCCAGGAATATCAATAAAAATTCTATTGATCTTTTCAAAGAAACTGCTTTTAGTTTCCTTGATTTTCTCTATTGTTTTCCTATTTTCATTTTCCTTCTGTTCTGCTCTAATTTCTATTATTCCTTTCCTTCTGCTTGATGTAAGCTTAAGTTGCTCTTCTTTGTCTTGTTTCCTAAAGTGGAAGTTTAGGTTACTGATTTTAGATCTTTCTTCTTTTCTGTTATATGTGTTTAATGCTAAACTTTGCCTGTAAGCACTGCTTTTGCTGCATCCCACAAATTATGATAATATGTATTTTCATTTTCCTTAGTTCAAAATAATTTTAACTTCTCTTGAGACTTCTTCTTTGACTCATGGTTACTTAGAAGTGTGTTCAATTACTTTCTTACTTAGAAGTGCTTAATTTCCAAATAATTGTGGATTTTTTTACTGTGTTTTATCGATTTTCCGTTTAATTCCATTGTTATCTGAGAAAATTCTTTGCATGATTTCTATTCTTTTCATTGGTTAAAATGTATTTTATGGCCCAGATTGCAGTCTAAGTGACTGTTCCATGTGAAGATGAGAAGAATGCATATTCTGTTGGTGCTGGATAGCATATCCTATATATGTCAATTAAATCAAGTTGATTCATAGTGCGTCAAGTCAACTATGTTCTTTCTGGTTTTCTGTCCACTTGATCTGTCAATCACTGAAAGTAGGGTTATAAAATATCCAACCATAATAGTGGATTTATTTATTTCTCCTTGCAGTTTTATCAGTTTTTGCCTCACTATATTTTGACACTCTATTGTTAGATGTACACATGTTTAGGATTGTTGGCTTCTTGGAGAATTTACCTTTTTTCATTAGGTAATGTCCCCTTTATTCCTAATAATTTTCCTTGTTAAGAATTTTGTTTTGTCTGAAATTAATATAGCTATCTAGCTTTCTTTTCATTAGTGTTAACATGATACATCTTTCTCCTTCACTTTGTTTTTAACCTATCCACGTCTTTTTTATTTCTTATGGACAACAAATTGTTGGATCTTGTTTTTTTTTTAAGCGACTCTGACAATCTATGTCTTTTAATTGGTGTATTTAGACTGTTCAGATTTAAATGATTGTTGATTTAAATGATTGTTAAATGATTGTTTAAATGAAAGTTGGATTATTATCTACCATCACTGTAACTGTATTTTATTCATTGCTTTTGTTCTTTGTTTCTCACCCTACCCCTCTTTTTCTGCTTTATCTGTCAGATTCCACTTTCTCTTCTCTCAGCATATCAATTATATTTCTTTTAAAAGAACTTTAATTATTGCTCTAAACTTTTAAATGAGCTAAGCCTACCTTCAAACAACACTATATCACTTCTCATGCAGTGCAAGTACCATATAACAGAATATTCCCAATCCCTTCCTCTCATCCCTTATGACACTGCTGTCATTCATTTCACTGATTCATAAACTATAATCACCCAGTGCTACTATTTCTCCAGTTATCTCTTAGATAAGTTAACAATAAGAAAAAATTACAATATTTTATTTTATCTTCAATCATTCTCATTCTTTCCCCAATTCTCTTCTGTTCTTTATGTAGATCCAAGCTTCTGACCTAAATAATTTTTCTTATTCTCAAAAAACTTCTTCTAACATTTCTTGCCAGGCAGGTCTTATTGGCAATGAAGTCACTCACTTTTGGCTGTCTGAGAAAGTCTTTATTTCTCCTTTGCTTTAGAAGGAGAGTTTCTCTAGATATAGAATTCTAGTTTGGTGGATTCTTTATTTTAATATTTTAAATATTTTACTCCACTTTCTCTTTTTTTGTATGATTTGGATGAGAAGTCTACTGTAATTCTTATCCTGTTCCTCTATAGGTAAGAGGTTTGTTTTCTCTGGCTTTTAAAAAAATGATTTTTCTCTCTGTCTCTCTCTCCCTTTTCTTTTCTTTTCTTTTCTTTTTTTTTTTTTCTCTCTATTTTGAATATGACATGCCTAAGTGTAGTTTTTTTGGTGTTTGTCTTGCTTGATATTCTCTGAGCTTCCTGGGTCTGTAGTTTGGTGTCTGTCATTAATTTCATAAAATTCTCAGACATTATTTCAAATTTTTTTCTGCTCCATTCTCTTTTTTCATTTTTTTCTGGTAATTCAGTAAAACAGATGTTACACCTTTTTTAAATTGCCCCACATTTCTTAGATGTTCTGTTCTTTTTGTACTTTAAAAATTATTTTTACTTTCTGCCTTTTAGTTTGGGGAAGTTCCATTGACCCCTCTTCAAGTTGAATATATCTTTCCTCAATTATGACCAATCTACTGAAAGGCCCATCAAAGGAATTCATATCTATTCCATCTTCTTTTTTATTATTATTATTATTATTTCTGGCATTTCCTTTTGGTACTTTCATAGGATTCCATCTCTCTGCTCATATTAACCATATTTTCTTGCATGTTTTCTACTTTTTCCACTGGAATTATCAACTCGACATGATAAATTTTCTGTCTGATAATTCTAACACCTGTGTCACATCTGAGTTTAGTTGATTCTTGCTTTGCCTCTTCTGATTATTGTTTTCCCTGCCTCTTGGCATGCCTTGTAATACTTTGGTTAAAAGCAGACATATTATATCAGGTAATAAAAATTAAAGTAAACAGGTCTGTGGAGAGAGAATTTATATTTACCTGGTTAGGAGTTGGACTGTATTTAATGTTTGTTGTAGCTGTAGGTACAAGAGACTTCAAATTCCTCTATTGTCCCCATTTTTGTCTCCCCCCTTCAATCTGACCTCCCTAAGTGTTCCTCTTCAGAAAGTCTACATATGCAGCTTCTTCAACTGCAACACATTGCCATTCTTCTTGAATTTTCTGGATGTAGGTGGTCAAGTGTGGGGGAGAGAAAGCATTCTGTAATTTTATGATTAGAACTCAGTCTTTTAGTAGGCCTGTGTCGCTGGGCTGTGACCATCACAAGATTATGCAGTGGTATAGCTTTGTTCCTCCTCTCTTACATGAGACAGGATGGCAAGAAGGGCCTACAGTAAAGGTATGTCTCTCCTCATAGGAATGAGACTCAAAATCTTTTCCCTTCAGAATAGACCTTTGTTCCGGAAGATGCTCTGGGAATAGCCTCCCTCACTGCCTCCCACTGGCAGAGCCAGGAGAAGATCCTGCTTGGATCTTCACTGTGAGAACTTGGTGGGGTTCCTGGAGGTAAAAACCTACAAAAGTGAGAGGGTATCTCCAAGAGGATGACCCTAGGAGTTTCTCACTCTCAAGGTAGTCCATGCCCAGCCTCCAGCAATTTGTCAAAATGACTACTTCAGTGTTATTACCAGTTTATGACTGCAGTGGCCTCACTCCAGGTAAGCATATTTCAGCAATCATTCTCTGAATTCACCTGCATTTATGCATTTTGGTATGGTTTCCATGCAACTAAGTTTTCTGATGGGTCTAAGAACAGTCATTGCCTTCAGTTTGTTCACTTTTTTCTGTTCACTTTTTTCTTGCTGTAAAAATGGGAGTGACAGCAAAGCTCTTTCCATGTTGGGAGTGAAACTAATAGTCTAAGTACTGCTTTTAAAATTTTTGTTTTAATTATGCATTTGTGTGTATGTGCTGAGTCAAGATGCAAAATGTAGCTCTTGATGTGGTTTAAAACAGATCAAGAAACACTGACATGGAGCATGAAAAATAAGACTCTGGGATTCTACCTGCAGAGGCATGTCCCATCCATTTTCCCACACATTTTCATGGAACCATCCTATGTATTGCTACATAACAGCCAACGATTTGGAAGCAAATCCCTGATTAATTTGCAGAACACACAGGTTGAAAGAAAGGCTTGGAAATGTTTAATTAGTATAACTTATAAATAGTGTTTTTAAAACTATAAATTTGTAACCACATAGACAGTATTATGCATCATCTTTTTAATCTACAAGTTAAAGTTTCTCTTTGTCTCAGTGGTACTTCATTCTGATACATATAGAAAATATAGAATATTAGTTTTCTGCTTTTCTGATAAGCAGTTTGAAATTTAACATGTTTTATTCTTTTCACTGTTGAATGTGTGTGTGTGTGTGTCTGTGTGTGTGTGTACGTGTGTATCATGCCAATCTTCAGCAAGGAATAATGGGAGTATTAAAATTATAACTAATATTTATTGAATGTTTAGTATATTAGATATACTTTTAAGCACTTGAACAAGTTATCTCATTTAATACTAAAAATAACCTAATGAGGTAAATCCTATTATGATCCCCATTTTACAGATGAAGAAAGCAAGACAAAGGAAAATTAAGCAACTTTCTCATAGTTCCTCAGCCAGTATATGAAGGAATGAGGATTTGAACCCAGATCACTGCTCTTTGCTACTAGGTAAATTGAGCATAAGGTATTAAGTAATGTGAATCACTTTATTTGGCAACTCGATCTGCTACTTGGGACATATTACCTAAGTATTTCTTAATTTGAAATATTGTTTATTGTGTAGTGATGTTTGTCTAATCAGACTTAAAATCTGAAATTAATTAGTTAAAATAGTTGTTTCATTAAATTATATTAAATCATGCCATCCCAGGAAGTAGGGGGCCTTAGAAGAGAAAGAAAATAGGCAGAGAACTCTATCATCTCACTCTTGAATGTCCTTGTCTGTGACAAAAAGCAGTGTCTGAAATGTTTATAAATGTTTGGTGTAGAGTCTTTCCTTCCTATGATCCAATTTTGACCTAAACTGTGCAAGAAAATCCATAGAGGGGACACATACTCTGCATAACACAATAGTAAAGGTTTATAAATCCTCTGTAAATGGACTGCATAACAGCCACATTTTAAAAGGGGAAAAAGTTTTAAGCACTTTTACTAAATTTCTAAATTCATAATAAGATTGGGTGTCTTTTTACTTTAAAATATTTTATGTGGTGCATATTTATGAAGTTTTAAAAGGTAATTTTATTTTCTGATTGTAAAAGCATGCCATAAATAGATAATGGATGATAGATAGGGAGGGAGGGAAAGAAAGAAATGGTAGTGTGACAGGATGGTAAAGTTGGTGGATTGGGGTATCGGGGGAGGGGGGTCAGGATATCCTGGAGTTCTGTGCATGGGGTTTGGATTGTTTTTGCAACTTTTCCTGTAAGTTTGAATTTATTTCAAAATAAAATTTAAAAAAAAAGCATGCCATACATTCAAAACAAGTAGCCTTCATTTATATTAAAATAATCAAAACCAATATTTTCTAAATGTTATAATGAAAAAAATAATATAATAAAGAATTTTAGGTCTATATTTAATAGCTGATGTATATTACAGTGCACTCTGCTGACATATTTAAAAACATGTGATTAAGTTGCTGGCTGTCATTTCACCACATGGCATACAGGCTAATTTCTCATAATTCACACATTCGTACTTTTGCGAATCCAGATTAATAATAATCTTCTGTATGTGAAAACTAAACACAGGAAACACCTGCAGAACAATATTAGTTTTTATAGGGAAGTGAAACCATGAATCATAAATTTATTGGAAAAAAACTGAGGATGATGTTTTATATTAATTAAGGCATTAAAAAAAATGCTTACCAAAAGCTTTCATACACCAGACTGTCTTATTCCAAAGTGCTGGCCGTGTTCTAATGCACTTATTATTTGATGTAAATTCAATCTCCACAGTATTGCCAATGACTTCATCTCTCAAAATAATGAATATTTCACCAGGATTCTATATGTTTAGAAATGTAATATAATTAAGCATTAGAAAAAGTTCACATTAACCAGAGGCCATTAATTTATTAATGATAAGGATGACACACATTCATTGAATAATTCTTCTAACATGTTAGTATTTTCAAGTATATTAAAATATGAACTGTAAAATAGGATTTTCACCACATTTTAAATTTATCAATTTAGTATCTCTGAATGCTCAATTTTTTCCCCAATACTGTATTTTGCAACTGCCCCCATTTCCATTCTATGGCATTGTTTTACAAGTGTAAGAGTATAATGTAAACCTCATTGCAGTAAGTCTTATGTTATTTCATTGGAAATTAGGTTCTGGGGGGAGAAAAGTTCTTCAAAAGACAGGGAAAATAATATTTTTCAGTGTCCTAAAGAAACTAAAGTTGTACAGTGTGCCAGTTTGGATGTATTATGGTATTATGTCCCCCCAAATGCCATGTTCTTTAATGCAATCCTGTGGCGCAGATGTATTAGTGTTGATTAGGTTGGAATCTTTGTATTGGGTTGTTTCCACGGAGATGTGACCCACCCAACTGTAGGTAATATGTTTGATGAGATTATTTCCATGGAGATATAGACCCCACCCATTCAGCATGGGTCTTGATTTGATCATTGGAATCCTATGTAAAAGTTCACAAACAGAAGGACTTCAGAGCAGCTGCAGCTTAGAGAGACATTTTGGTGACAGCCTTTGAAAGCAGACTTTTGCTGACACTTTGTCCTGGAGAAGCTAAGAGAGGACAAGTGCCCCAAAAGCAACATTTTGAAGAATGCACAGAAGCTGAGAGAGGAGCTTGAACACAACCTGAGATGAGCAGATGCCAGCCACATGCCTTCCCAGCTAACAGAGGTTTTCTAGACGCCATTGGCCTTCCTTAGGTGAAGGTATACTCATGTTGATGTCTTAATTTGGACATTTTCATGGCCTTCAAATTGGTAACCAAATAACCCCCCTTTATAAAAGCCAATCCATTTCTGGTATTTTGTGTAACGGCAGCATTAGCAAACTTGAACACACAGTATAGTTTTTAAATGAAATTTAAATGACATTTCCCTCAGTAAAGTTGAAGGACTACACTTTTAGGTGTTTCTGGAGAAAATACTGTCTCTAGACTATTGATACAGAGCTGCAAAATCCAGACAGGGCACACTGACGAGTAAGGTACTGAGGTGGCTGTGGGGTCCCAATTGCCTACAGGCAGCCATGCACACTGGAATTCCCAGAGGTGAAAGTTGTTTCCTGGATCAACTTTGCCATTAAGGGCTGGAAAGGACTGTGATCAGGTATCCCCCAAATTGGGTTAACTGCAGTGATCAAAAGAGGATTAACATTTCAGATGTTTTACTAAATCATGTATGAGTCTATTTTTGTATGGCTCAGATAAAATTCAGATAAAATTTCACTGAAAGTCTTAAGATAACCTGTAACCAAAAATGTGCATTTATTTTTCACTTTCTTCACCTTTTCAGAAATGGGTTGATTTGGGGGTTCATTCTGAATAAGCAGTATACATTAGTTCCTACTGAGTCAGCCTTGACCACCTATGTTCAGAATGTTATAAAGTTTAGAATTTAAAATTTTTAAATCAAATTTTAAAAATAAAATGAAGTTTTAAAGTTATAATATAAATTTAAAGCTGTAAATTATTTTATAATTAAAAATGCAGGGACAAATCTTTCAATACAAGTATTGGATGCTGAATGGTTCTTCATGATATAAAATTAGAGAATACTAAACAATTACGATTGCTATCCTCAATAGGCCTGAGGAAATAAAGAAAAGATGTTTGCACTTCATGCTTACCACTAAAAATATTGGCATAATATTATTTTATATACAATTGTTTGTTTTATCACTTTCGTTTTCAACACAACATAGTACTGGATACAGTTAACTTTAAAAACTAAGCTCTAAACAACACACTTTAATTCTATCTTACAGAATTTTACTTTTAATTTGTGTTGCTTCTTTTTGGTAAAGATTATGATGCAATCACCTCCTCCCTCCCTCCCTCTCTCTCTGTTTCTCTCTCTCTCTCTTTATCCCTTTTGCTCTTCCTCTTAACCATCCTCACCTTCATTTTGAACACAAAGAATTGGTCCTATGATGCATGGAATTAGTGTCAAATGCAAGACAGTCAATTTGTTCACAGATTTTTAAAATTTGTTTTTTTTTTATTTACCAAATATCCACCAGAGCAGCAAATATCCCTAGCAATGCTGGGAAAAGTGGTTTTAGAGTTGAGATATCTAGTGTATTTTGTGCATTAAATGAAACCATTCTCGGAACCTATGTGGTAAAAGCTATACTATTTGATCAGTACATGCTTGGAAATTCTATGTATTTTTAAAATGTGTTATAAGGGATATTGTATAATTGCAGTTGCTGCAGCTAACTTGACTGGTATGCACTGCTCCAAATTCCATTTGCATGTGGCAACACCTTTTAGACTAGCCCCACAGCAAAGGGGATGAACAAATCTGCAAAAGATGGAAGCTATCATTCCCATTTTGCCACACAAAGTCATCAGTAAAGAGCTTGGATCTGCTTCAGTACAAGGCAGGCTAGAGCAGTCACAAAGCAGAAATGACCACTGGAAAGTATGACCAGAAATCTTGAGCATGTGGTATCATAACTGTAAAAAAAATCAGCAAAGTTGTCCAATGGGTTTGTATAGATTTAGCCTGGTTTTGAAATATGCCTAAATCCTTACATTTAGATTCTTGCTCTAAATGGGAAAAGTATTGATTATGGGGTGACAATATAAAGTTTAGTTTTGGATCATTTATTTTCTAGCAGTAAGATCTAAGATTAACTACTTTACTTACAATCTTCAATTTCCTCATCTGTTATATTCAGATTAGAACACTCAGTTCCTGAGGCTTTTACTGAAACAATGTTTATGAAAAAATTGCAAAAATTGTAAAGCAACAGACATTTGTTGTGATTTATGCTTGTTGTGAAATATTTATATGAGTGACTGGTTCATGTTATCGTTCTGTATCAGGTAGCCCAGTATCCTTTATGTGAATCAAAGCAATTGCTAAAACATACAAGATGGACTATAAATAGATATTTATGAATTCTAAGTAATTCTTATATATGTAGTAAGATTTGCCTCACAGGTAATATAATTCAATATACTGCACTAGCTTTAGAGTCCAGAGTACTGGGTAATTGTTCCACTTCTTCCACTATTTATGTGATTCAAAATATAAGAAAAGTGTCTCCTTTTTCCTCTTTTCTCTTCCTTGTATGTGCAGCTCCCTATCTCAGGATAATTATCGTTATTTTCAGAACACCTGTGGCATATAATTCACTTGTTAATCAAATCCTTTTTCATTTCTTTACCCTTTCTATAAAATGAGAGGATCAAATAAGTTTAGCTTTAGGGTCTCTTAAAATTCAAATATGATGAATTTTTTTAAGTGCCATTAAAAAGAAATTTTATATAAGAGGTTTTCTGGTTATTCTGTTAGGGAAACCAACTAATATATGTGTCTGTGAAGGTTTTCAAGATGACTAAAGGTTATGAATCTAAAAGTTTCAAAATTTAATTAAGGTGGAAAAGCTAAATCTGTGTATATAAGGTAAAAGGGTTATTGAAGGGTTATTGAAAAACTCTTCTTGGAAAAAAAACAGGAAGAAATAGGAATGAGAAGATTGAAATTTACACAGATACAAGGAAGGAATAAACATTTATTGAACATCTATATTATACTAGGAATTATGCTGAGTAGTTTTTTATATAAAGATATTTCCTTTAATCATAGCTAAATATACACAACACACAAATACAAAACCAAAATGGATACAGCTATTATTTTTCTCTTTTATGAGCAAGGAAATGAATACACAGAGTAGCATTCTGAGGATTAATCAAAATCTGTACTCTTCTTTACATCGTGCTATTTAACTCTTCAAAATTAAAATAAAATATCCTTTTTCAGATATCACTCTTCAAAATTAAAATAAAATATCCTGTTTCAGATATCGCTTTTCAAAGGCTTTCTTCAAAGTCAAACTAAATTTCAGTCCTACATTAAATAAATAGGAACCTCATTTACATTCTTTTATAAAGTCATATTTATCCAAAATTATTAATTTCAAATTTCTCTTATTTAAATGTTATCTCCCTAAGCAGAAAACACCCACCAATAAAAGCATCTTTAATGCTCTATGCCAAAGAATTTCCTCAATGTTACAAAAACATTTCAGCCAACACTCAAATCCACTTCAGAAATTTTCCACAAGATTCTAACGCTTCCAAATATTTCCCTTGGGAAATTATGAATTGAATTTTACCTCATCAATTAAATTGCACACAGAGAAGGTATCTTATCTCCAGTGAACTATCACTATTCCACCCATTGCTCTTGCTCCAAACATCCAACATGTCAGAAATGTTTTCCCTTTTCCTTCCCTGTATCTCCTGAAAGCACTGCTTCATCTCACTCCTGAAGGTCAGGAATAGGAGCCCCTTTCACTGTGACTGCTGCAATCTCCTCTCACAGGACCACACTGCCAGCATTTAACTGTCACCTTACTGTGCATCTTTAAGAGCCACATGTTTTCCTGTTTCACTTTGGCTCAGATCCTCAAGATTATCTGCTTTAAAGTTCTTCGGTTCTTTTCTCTGCCTACATCACTCTTTGTTTAACTTTGGTCTACCTCTTTCAAACTTGTTTTGGTGGTTTGAAGCTGTATGTGCCCCAGAAAAACATGTTCTTAAATTTTATCCTTTCCTGTGGGTGTGAACCCATTGTAAGTAGGATCTTTCAATGAGGTGACTTCTATTATTGGATTCTTTTATAAATGGGATGACTACACAGAGAGATAAAGCCATGGAAACAAGAAGCTGAAAGCAAACATAGAAGAGAAGGGAGAGACAAGCAGATGCTGCCATGTGCCTTGCCATGTGGCAGAGGAGCCAAGGATTGCTAGCAGCTGGTCTTTGGGAAGAAAGCATTGCCTTGATGATGCTTTGATTTGGACATTTTTTCAGCCTCAAAACTGTAAGCTAATAAATTTCCATGGTTTAAGCCAGCCCATTTTATGGTATCTGCTTTCAGCAGCCTAAGAAACTAAATCACTTGGTAAGGTTTCTCTCTCAATGTTTTATTCATCCAGCCACCTAACTAATTTTCATTCATGAGTGTTCACTCAGGCTGCTTCTTATGTATCTGATTCCTTCTTTAATAGAGGGCAGGACCTCACCTTTCAATCATTTCCAGAGAAAAGTTCTAAATAAAAGACAAGCATACTGACCACCCCAAATGAGGCATTTCTATCTTCATTTATACACTCGGCCAGACTCATGGGTATATGAGTACGGGTATATGACCTCTGCAGTTATACAGGCCCTGTGCTTGGAAGGAATCTGTGCTTTATTTAAAGATTTCCTGTAATCCTCTTGAAATTCTTACCAAATTTTGAACAAGGGGCCCTGCATTTTCATTTTGCACTGGGCTCTGCAAATTATGTAGGCAGACCTGTTTGTACACAATGTTGCACATAATGCCACTTAGTTCCTTTTTTCTCTCCATCTCTCCATACTTATCCTCTCCGTCAAAGTCAAATAGATTTCACCAGTTTCACAAAATCTTCCCTGCAGCTTCAGTCCACAAGGAGTTTAACCACATCCAAAGAAATCCTCGAGCATTTCGCATCTGTGCTACTCATTAACTGTGCTAAATCATGCCCTCTACTCTTAATTAGCTTTTCATGTCTAAGTCTTGGCTTCCCAGATAGTCTTTAAACATCCTGAAGGTGTTTTTATTTTCTCATATCACTATAGCACCTTAATACCTAAGCACCTAAGAGACATTCTGTATCTATTTTTGTTTTTTCATTAAGATGGAATAAGTCTTTTGAAATATGACCTCTTTTAATTGAGCATGCTTAGCTCGGATCCTTATCCTCCTCAGGACTCAGAGCTTCATCTGCTCCTTGCATCTTCGTGCAATAAGTAGTCTGCTCCAAAAGGGAGAGCCTGCAGTTGCCCAGCCATATCCTTAATTTTACAGGTAAACTTGATTCAATGGAGAAAATATTAGGACACTCAAATGGCCATACATTTAGTTCTATCAATAATGAAACTTATTTTGCTCTCATCTTTCTGATTCTTCTGTTTATCTCTTATTCAGTTCTGAACATTCAGGAAGCTAGACAGGTGTGAAAAGTTTCACTTCCAAACTCAAGTGTTTTGAGACCTGATCTTTTTGAATTTGGCCTACAATAAAGCATGTGGATATTGAGGTAGCTGGTTCTATCATGGTGGGTGTCTTTAGGATTTAATGATTTAGTAAGCACAGATGACAGAGGATTTTGATCCTAGTGGTTCATATCAGCTTACTATGACTTTGGTACACAGACTAATGGCTCTTTTCATATATTTATGAGTACTTCAATGAGCACTGATTTATAAACATAGTTGCATGGGTCTTAGTAAGCCAGTATGGTATAGGTTCCAGCAGATGTCCCATGACAGCAGATCAAAGATAAGTCTAAGGCAATAGTTTTCAACCTTGACTGCTAATTCTCACCTTCAGAATGACTGGGGAAGCTTTTAAACCTTCCAGGGCCCAGAACATAAGCAGACCAATTAAATATGAATCTCTGGGGATAAGATATGGGTATAACTATTTTTTAAAACTCTCCCAGCAATCTCTATCTGCAGGTAAATTTGAGAACTACTTGGTTAAAGGAAAGAGACATCTTCTGGTCATTGTCAAGCCTTATCTCAAATGAATCAAAACCTAAACCTAAAATGTAGACATGTTAGGCAGTGAGGCACACCATAATCTTTTACTGCTTTTACTGTGCTTTTCAATGAAACCCAAGGATCAGACTTTAAGTTAAAGTTAGTTACCAGAACTACTGTGTGATTTAGTGTTAGAAGTTTAGATTGGCAGTAGTATGACAGCTATTGTTTTGAACTTTTTTCAGGGGTTAAAAATGAACTGATAAGGAGGTAATCTCGGAGATTCTTGTGGCTTTCCCAAGGGTTTCTAAGAGTCACATTCCTTCACATACTCTCAAGGTATCTACATTTTTGGGTTGTGTAGCCTGTATAAATGCTATGGTTTTGGAGACTCATATTATGGTTTTGGCCTCAGAAGTTTGTCAATGAACGGGTCAAATGAAATGGAGGCTTCTATTAGGAAATATGAATTGTTCTAGGATTCAGATAGAAAAACAATTCAATTCAATTAATCTTTACCCAAATTATGGAAAAAAAACATTTAAAAGGACTTTTTCCTATTGCACTATAACTTTAGAAATTAAATTTGCTGAAGAATTCTAGGAGTGATAAGTCTGGTTTTAAATTTTTTGTTTCAGTCATATCAGAACTGGATCAGCTGGGGGAATAAAATAAAATAAATCTATGGATTGATTACACTAAATGAAATAAGCAATTTTCTTGGAGAAAAGCCAAGATTGTAGTAGGCAGTTTCTACCAAAAGGAAGTGGGATATCATATATTGAAAACCTGCCTACACATATATAAGATAGAGGAAATAAACTCACTGTAACTACTCTTTAGAACATTCTTCTGAAGAAGAAATACAGAAACCAGTATAGAATCTGTGACTGGAAATAAAAGGAGAGACAAGACATCAGAGAGGAAACTGCAGTGCTTCCAAGAGAGATCCCCAAGGAAGGAAATACTTAGAGGCTTCCTCTTAAGGCTCCAGATAAAATCTATAAAAACAGTGACTGGGAATCATCCCTTAAAGATTAGGTAGCTCTGAGAAGTGAACACTGAGCAGATTTCAGAGAAGCTCTGAGAGGGAGAACTGAATTCTTGATACCACTATTAGGTGAGTATCAAGGTGATTTATTCATCATGAAAGGCATGTATATATTTCCTACACTCTGAAGCAGGATTTAACCTTTGCATTATTGACATTTTGGTTGAGATAAGTCTTTGTTGTAGGGGCTCTCCTATGCATTGTAGGATGTTTAGCAGCATCTCTGGCTTCTACCCATTAGACCCTGGTGTCCCCTCACCTTCCCAGTTATGACAAGCAAAAATGTCTGCAGACACTGCCACATGTCACCTGTGAGGAAAAATCCCCCATTCTCCTGAGAACCATGCTCTGAGGGAACTTGCCTAGGAAATTTATGGTGCTAGGATTTTGGAGGCATGCACAAGGAAGAGGAGACACTAAATAATAGACTAGGAACAGTCATCGTTTAGTTGTTATTTCCAATGGGGGAAGGCCTTCCAGGTGGATTTTTCATCAGGGACATAAAATTTAATTACTAAACTAGAGCAGAGTGCTAATCCTACAAAAGTTAAGAGGCCAAACTAAAAAGTAGATTTCAACTGTTAGAGCTCATCTAGGTTTTTCTTAAAGAAACAGGGGATACATTTCAGAAACAGAATACTGGAGGCCTAGCCTCACTAGTGTATTAAGAAAAGGCGCGGGGGGGGGGGGGGGTGACAGGAGAAGGAGAATACTGTCTGCTGTTTTTCAAGGCCCAGAACATCTAAAATCTGTGGAAAGTTGCAGTGCTAGGAAAGATGATGAGGCAGAGAGATTGATCTTCCCAGGCCCCAGAGATCACAGACAGCAGAGCACTGCCAGCTGCCTCAGTTAAGCAATCTGCCACAGTTCATGTCCAGGTGAACAGATGCTGGAACGTGAAACATTTCTCTAGGAGGCAGGTCCAAGGGATCAAGCAAATCCACAGCAAGAGGCAGAAGCAGCAGAGATTCAAACCATCTCCCTCTATATCAGAAAGAAGATGATGCCACTCT
Source organism: Choloepus didactylus (assembly GCF_015220235.1). Classification (NCBI taxonomy): domain Eukaryota; kingdom Metazoa; phylum Chordata; class Mammalia; order Pilosa; family Megalonychidae; genus Choloepus; species Choloepus didactylus. Next base: position 110,967,522 of record NC_051309.1, on the reverse strand, counting down.
ATGGAACTTGTGGTCAATTCCGCACTGGCATGCCAGAACACAAAACTACAAAGGGAAATATATGAGGTTTTGAAGATGCTGGATGTGAAAGAGGCACATCTCAAATACAATCTGGTGACTGGCAGTAACAATATAAATTTCTCGATTTTGTAAGATGACAGGGAAACTTTCAGGGAGAGGAGGCGACATTCTTAAAGTGGTCTCTCCTCACCCCCAGCTATTTAACTACTGATTTGAAGACTTCTCAGAAATAAGTTTAGATTCAAAGGTTGGACTTTTGGACCATTGGCATAGACAATGTTTCCTGATAAATCTGAAACATGATTTTCTCTCACTGCCTGATCTTCCCTTGAACACAAATGGTCTCCCCTATGGTGTTTGCCTGGAATAACTATTTTACGTCATAGGGATTAGCTTATTTTGAATTTTTAAGTTGTACAGCTGGTGCTAAAATAATCATTAGGACCTTTAACCTCTAAGGATTTTCTTTTAGTATGGACTTCTAAGAGAGATTTGATATTGAAATAATTTAACTTCAGAGATTCTGAAAGGATTATATCCATGTCAATAAAAGCCCATGATTCCGCTGTTAAAACCAACCACCTGAGTCAGGTATCTCTGCCTGGAGGATGGTGGGGTTTGATTGTTAGACTTTGATTTCTCTGCGGATTTAAAAGTGGGAGGATTTTAGATTGTTCAAATTTTAGTGTTGCAGATTTTTTTAAATCAGCTATTTAAGACTCATTGCATAACTTCTGGTGAGCTATTTTTAGTTCCAGAGTTCTTTTTTCCCTTTTCTTGACTTCATCTACTTGAGAGTAGTACCCGTTTTTCCTTTGTTACAATTCCTTTTGATATATTCCAGTATTTCTGACTCAATAGGAGGCACCAATTTGATTGCTTTTCCTGATTTCCCGCCATCAAGTTTCTGGGTCCGTTGAAAGGGTTGTAATATTTCTTTGCCTGACCATGTTTGTTGTTTCCCTCAGCTCTCCAGCATCAGGCTCCTGGGATCTCTAAGGTAGTGTCAAAAAAGTTTTTGTTCCTTTGGAACTGATAGCAAAAGAGTGAAAACTGCAATTTTTCTGCACAGACAAGGTGTGTTGAGGTGAGGGAGCTAAAGTTTGCCATGCAGGTTTCATCAGGATACCCTGTGTCTGGCTCTCCCCACCCAAGGGCACCAAAAATACCAAGACCCATCATCTTTCCAGTGTCTAGAGTTTACACAATCATATATTCCAGTCAAACACAACCAGTAGTCTTATTTTAGTGGTTCATTCCAACAAAGACTTACAGGAAAGAAGCATCAGGAACATGTATTCATATAGCTATCTTTCCAGAAATTCCCCCCACCTCATTTTACTCTCATAATGGTACTAAAGAACCGGTTCTTCTAGCTCTTATGATATTTCCACTTAGTAATTTAGGCCCTTAGTACATGTTTTATAATTGAAAAATTGGTGACTCTAGAAATAAATATTTCCAAATTCTATTCAAGGGTATGTTTCCTTTTATGAACATAAAATCCTTGATTTATTTAATTTGAATACAACTGTTCTGTTAAGTAGTTTGACGCATGTAGCAGTCACATATCTGTTTGCAAACTGTCAAGCAACATTTGATAAAATTAATTTCTCATTTATTCTCTAATATTCAATTATTCAATAAACAGATGTCAAATGCCTATTAATTCCCAGGCATTTCTCTAGATTTTGGTGATACAGCAGTGAACAAAGTACACTAAATGCCAGCTATCTTCCAGCTAACCACCTAGCTATATGCAATATCTATTAAGACAATAGGGCCTCTTAAATAACAAAGTATCTTTACTGACCTCACATGGAATTTCGGAGGGAAGAACCATTGCGAGTGGTTTGCTGCTTCTTGAAGTCTCTGATAATTCTTCAATTTCCCTTCTCTCACTTATTTCCACAGAACATTCTCTTCCTAGGTCTGTCGGCATGTTGACCTCAAAGTAGTCCTCAGAGCCTAGGGAAGATTTCATGAACATATATTATAATATGGCTAAAGCCATTAATTCCTCCACTGTTAAAAAGACTAATTACTGGAAATCAGTGCAGTTAATATCTTGGACAATAAACTGAGCTCATTAAGATAGCTGAAATAATTGAACTAATGTTAATAATTAAAATAATGCTTACAATTTACCTAAGATTATCACTTTTATGACTCAATGAAATCAATTTATATGTTCATCTACTAGTTAAATGTTTTTAAAAAAAAAACAATCACCACCATTTCTATTTTCTCTAAATATTAAAACATTAAATCTGAAAAACATGAAACAATCTTTTCAATGATTGTTATTAAGGAAAGTAATTTTATTTTAAATCAGACAATTTAAACTGGAATAATTATTAACACTTTACATATATTTCTAATTTTTTAAAACAAGTAGCATAACTGCAATCACTAAAATATTATATATTTATATACCAATGTTTCTCAAAAGATGAATGAGTTCTGGTGAAAAAGTGTTGCATGTCAAATAAGCCATATTTCTGTATGGCAGTACTACTAAGAACATTAAAGTATGCTAATATTAATTTTGAATTCAAAGAAAGGTATAGAGTATTTGATTTTTTGAAAAATTTTAGTATTTAGTAATTTGACATATTTCTGTACTCAAGGAAAGAAAAGGTTGCCTTGATCCAGATGGATAATTTTTTATTACTGAACATCTCAAAGCCCAAAGTGTTTCATTAGGCCCAGAACCAATGTGACTAGAACCAAAGCTCTCACAACAAGATCAAATTCATAACCTCTTAGGCTTTATTCTTCACCACCTAAAAAAAAAGCATCTCTCAAATCCTCATTGAAGGGAATTGAAAAAATATACACAAAGAAAGCAGCCTCTGACACCTAGAAACTGGCCTGGCAATATGAAATGACCTTGGGATTTCTCAGAGCTGGTTTGGCAGTCACAGTGAGACCTGGTGTTTTCCTGTTGAATATGAACAATTTCACAGAATACCAAAATCAAACACCGCCACTCTGTGACCACAATGGATAAATACAAAAACAAGACCACTCTGCAATCATGTCTAAATACAGAATGAAGCCTGAACACTGCCCAAGCCACAAAAATACCAAACATCCCATACCCTAATATAAGTGACAGCTGCTTCTTCACCAATTACAGCATTAGCCTCTTTTCATTTCTCCGGCATTCTAGATAGGGTGGCCACCTCATCCCCAGTTGCCTGGGATTTTCCTAGTTTGGGCACTGGTAAGTCCCATGACCCAGTAATTCCCTATTATCCCCAAGCAAACTGGGACAGTTAGTCACTTTACTTCTAGATAAGAATCAATCTACCAAATCATAAAATTACCCCTGCTTCTTGAAAGCAAGCAAACTATAGCAAAGCCTGGTTTCCCTTGAACCCTTCCTAAAATCACTTAACACAAGCCCAAATCTTGTAAGTCCTTTCTAATATCCTCTTACTGAAACATCCCACTGTTCTCCATGGTTTGCCTTCTCTTCATTGCAACAATCAATAAATCCAACTAGGTCAACTACAGGTGTGTTCCCGTAATCTTTGGCTGAAGTGCTTTGGCAGAATAAGTAGAGGAGTTAAAAGCAATACAGCTGGCAGTAGGATGGCCTTTGGTCTCACTGTAGTCATGAGAATGAGTCCAACAGTTTCAGACAGGTAAATCTGCAAAGTAGAGTAACAACAGATGCCCCTTTGAGGGAAGCTGTTTCCATGTGGCATCTAAGAAGGAGAATATTTTTTTCTGTCTTCCAAAATTTGCATAATTCAGCCATAAAAACACCTGGGGTTTACAGATTTCTTTCCTCCCATTAAAACCAGTCTCATCCGAAATGAAAAGAAAGCCTGATTTCCCTGATAATTTAAAATACTATCATAACCAGACTCTCCCTCCCTCCTTTTTTTTTCTCTTTCTTTCATACACACCAACCCACCACACACACACACACACACAATCAAAGCAGTGAAAGGTTGTTCAAAACAGGCTCAATCATTTTGTGAATTGATGAAAGAACAAGGAAACTGATTTTATTTAATAGACATTAAAAGAAGATTTGAGTTGCTCCATGGCAGTATCTAGGAATTTCTGATAATTCCTTTGTGATATTAAGTTAAGAAAAGCCATTTTATTTATCCTCAGGACACAACAATGGATGTACAAAACAATTTATCTCCATGAATGTTCACAGAACCACTGTTTATAATGCAGAAAATTGGAAGCAATCTGAGCAATAATGAACCACATAAACATATGCTATGTGAGAGAAGATTTTGTCACTAATAAAAATTTCATCAAGAACATTTAGCAACAAGGAACAGGTTTATGATATAACTGAAAAAAAATAGGTATAAAATTGTCAATTTAGTTGGTTCTCATTTTGGTAAAATGAAAAGCATACATATACAGAATTATGTGGTAGGATTTCAAGAAATGTTCATGAATGAATAAGAATAGACTAAGAATATTTGCACCCAAAATATTAAAAGCAGTTATCTCTGGCATGTTGAGTTACTGGTTATATGTTTTTATATATTTATGATGGACATACATGTGTATCATTCACTATTTATACTATATATTATCTTAATAATATCTAAATATATCCTGATTTTTCTACAATGAAAATTTGTTATTTCAAGGATTACATTATATACATTTATTTCAAGTGGAGGAAAAAATTGGATCAAGATTGCAGATGAGCATTATGTCTCTATTCCCCTCCTCTGAAATGTGTAAAGGAAATAACAGAAAATATTATTTAAAAAATAATAAATGCAGTAGAGCACTAGAAATTGATAAATAGCACAATTGCATAAGAACAAATTTGAGGAGTTTCTGAAAGATACAAGTTAAATTTGGAGATAGATGAACAGAAAAACCAGAGAAGAACAAACACAGCCAAAAACTTGTTTGGAAAAGGCAACATCAAATATGAGATCAGTTTTCAAAAAACAAACAAAAAAGGCCCAAAGAAACCACAAATTCAAGAATTAAAAAAGTAATAGGAGATCTTGGAACAAAGCTAATTATAGTAAATTAAATTATAATAAATAGTAAATTAAATCCACTTGGGGAGGCCCCACCCTGAATAAGATGGCAAAGTGGGCTGCTTCAGGGCTCCATCACCCCACAGAAGCAGATTCTTGAACAACCAGCAAGAATTGGCAGAAATATCTTTCTCAATGCTCCAAAAAACAGTTAAGGGACTAAAGCAACAGTGCAAGCACCAAACTAATAAAAAGGATACTTAAAAGTAGGATCTCATGGTACCCTGGTGGCCCTTCCGCCACCCCTCACTGACAAAGACAAACTGTGCTCCCAGTGTGGATCCCCAGTCCTGGTTCCAGAGGGAGTAGAATAACTCTTGCACATATTTCTCAATGCGTAAACACATAATTTGCAAAAAAAAGTACATAAAGGTGAGAGGACAGAGGGGTATAGTTTGAGCATACTATTGAAGTTGTTGGTGTAAAAGCAAACAAGATTGTCATACATTTAGGAGGTTAAATTTAAGCCCCATGGTAATTAAAAGGAAATATCAAAGAATATGCAAGCTCATGGAAATAGAAGTAGTGTAGAGTTTTCCAGGGGTAGGTGGCAGGGGGGATGGGGAGTTAATGCATAATATGTGTAGGGTATCTCTTTAGGGAGATGGGAAAGTATAGCAATGGAAGGTGGTGAGGGGACCATAAAATTGTGAATGTGATTAATCCCATTGAATAGTATGCCTGGGAGTAGTTGAGATGGGAAAGTTCATGTTGTGTATAAGTTCCTACAAATTAAAAAAAAAAAAAAAAAAAAAAAAAGAGCAGCTAAAGAGACAATGACAATTAAATGTAAAACCTGATCCTGAATATGATAGAGCAAAGGAGACTAGGCTCAAAGGGACATTATTAGGACACATGAAAGAAATGGAATACAGATGGTAGGTGTTATGTTGAAGTTAAATTTCCTGAACTTGGTAAATGCATTTAAGGTGGTTACAAAAGTGAATGTCCTTGTTCTTAGGAAATGTACATGGCAGCATTAAGTGTTCAAGGAGCATGATATATAGAACCCAAACTCAAGTGTGGAGAAAATGGATTGATAAATAGACAGATGATAGATGGATAGATAGCTAGAGAGATGAATAGGTGGATAGATAGAATGAAACAGGAAATGTGGCAAAATGTTGAAATTGATGGATATCAGTATCTGGGGGCAAGATAGAAGTATGTTGGAGTCATTGAATTGGTTTTGCGTTATTTTTGTAACTGTCTTGTAAGTTTGAAAGTATTTCAAAATTAAAAAATTACAAAACAACAACAACCTCAGAACTACATAAAGGTGAGAGGACGGAGGGATAAGTTTGAGCATACTATTGAAGTTGTTGGTATAAAAGCAAACAAGATTGTCATACATTTAGGAGGTTAAATTTAAGCCCCATAGTAATTAAAAGGAAATATCAAAGAATATGCAAGCTCATGGAAATAGAAGTTGTGTAGACTTTTCCAGGGGCAGAACAGCTGAGATAATTGGGACTTTCCCAGCTGCTACATTTACTGATCAAAAAGTAGTTTAGGCATTTCCCCTAAGAATAAACCTCTACACTGTTTCTAAAACAAAATGAGCTAGAACTGGGACTGAATAAAGGAGCAGAGAGGTGCCTGATGTACTTCTCAACCTTCCCAAAGACAGAAGAGAAAGGAAAAATAAGAAAATACCTGACTTCCACATTTTCCTGTGGGTTAAACTTGCAAACATGGTCCTGTAGTGTGTAGGTGTTTTGACCAGGAGACTTATAGAAGGAGCAGCAACTATTAACTGACACTAATTCCTAAATAAAAATACAAACTGACACCCCAAATTATCCTACTCTTGAAAAATAATCTATCACAATGGAATCAGATCAAGGGCTCAGAAAACAGTCCTCACATTTATGGCCAACTGATTTTTGACAAGGGGGCAAAGAACACTTAATTGGGAAAGAGTTATCTCTTCAACATTTGTTGCTGGAAAACTGGATCTCCATTTGCCAAAAAAATGAAGCAGGACCCCTGTCTCAAACCTGATATAAAAGTCAACTCAAAATGGATCAGATACCTAAATATAAGAGCTAGAATGATCAAACTCCAGAAGAAAACATAGGGAAGCATCTTCAGGGTCTTGGGTTAGGCAATGGTTTCTTAGACTTTACACCCAAAGCACAAGCAACAAAAGAAAAATAGATAAATGGGATCTCATCAGAATTAAAGACTTTTGTGCCTCAAAGGAAATTATTATGAAAGTAAAATACAACCTAAACAACAGGAGAAAATATTTGGAAACCACATATCCAATAAAGCTTTAATTCCAGAATATATGTAAAACAATCCCTCAATTTAACAACAAAAAGACAAACAACCCAATTAAAAATTGGGCAAAAGATTGAATAGACATTTCTCCATAGAAGATATATAAATAGCCAGAAAGCATGTGAAAAGGTGCTGAACATCATTAGCCATCAAGGAAATACAAATTAAAACCACAGTGGGATACCATTCACACCCGTTAGAATGGTTGCTGTTAAAAAAAAAATAAAAATAAGTGTTGGAAAGGACTGGAGAAGTAAGAACACTCATTCATTGCTGGTGGCAATGTAAAATGGTGCAGCCATCATGGAAGATAGTTTGGTGGTTCCTCAGAAAGCTAAGTATAGAACTGGCTATCCTGCTACTCTATATATACTGCAAAGAATTGAAAGCAGGGGGATTAGAACATATGATTGCACACTGATGTTCATAGAGGCATTAATCACAATTGCCAAAAGATGGAAGCAACCCAAGTGCCCATCAACCAACGAATGGATAAATAAAATGTATATACATAAAATGAAATATTATTTCAGCCATAAAAAGGAACGAAGTCCTCATACATGTGACAACATGGATGAACCTTGGAGACATAATGTTAAGTGAAATAAGCCAGACACAAAAGGAAAAATACTGTTTGATCTCACCGATTTGAGACAAGTAGAATAAGCAAACTCATAGAGTCAAAATCAAGAATATAGGTTACTGGAGGGTGGGGTGGGTATAGGGAATGGGAAGTTATGGCTTCAAATGTACAGGGTTCCTTTTTGGAATGATGGAAATGTTTTGGTAATGGATGGTGGTGAAGGTAGCACAACATTGTAAACTTAATTAACAACACTGAAATGTATACCTAAATGTGATTAAAAGGGGAAATTTTAGATTGAATATATGGTAACAATAAAAATTTTAAAAATTCTATGGAACTACACTACACAAACAGAACCCTAAGTTAAATCATGAGCTGTAGTTAATAGTACAATTATTAAAATGTGCTTTCATCAATTGTAACAAATGTACCTCACCAATACAATGTGTCATTGAAAGGATGGTATACAGAAATTTTATGCATGAGGTTTTGTAAATGTACAACCTCTCCAATAAAGACAAAATCATAAAAATAACAATCACAAGAAAAATTTAAGGAGGAGAAAAACTTCACATCAAAAAAATTTATTAAGTATAGTCAACCTCAGAAAAAACTTGGTAGGCTATCATATGCTTACAAAGAAACAAGTTGATATGATAAAGTAGGAGAAGAAAGAAAGGAGAAAGTAGGGAAGACAGGAGACACTGAAGTTGAAGCAACATGTACAGGTTCATTGCCTAACCCCTATGCTCATAACTATGCAGTGAGTGCTTAGAGATAGGGGAAGTGATAGTCCTGTCAGCTCTGGGCCAGCAGATTCTTTCATTTTCTTCCAGTCAGCAAAATAATTATTATCATTTTCATTGTATGTCATGACATAAAAATGTTAGGAACTACCACTCTATAGATAACATGTGAAATGAATCACTTACCACAAATTGGTCTTGTGGTAAGAGATCTAAACAATTAAAAAAGATAACATCTGGAATAAAGGTGACTCTCTTTTCTGAAAATTAATGTAATATTAGGGGACAATGAAAATAGATGGTCTGAGGCAAGATAATTTTTCATAATTTTCCCAACAACAAATAAAATTATATTAACTTCTGTAAAATAGTAAAGCATTCAAAAATAAATATTCCTTTATAAATTAAGTTGCAAATATGTTTATTTTTTAAGCTTTCATTACACCTTCCAAAATAGAAACTTCTTAATGCTACTTATTTTTTTCTAAAAACTATCATATTTATTTAGTATTTATATATATTTTTAATTCCTTATCAATTAATTAAATCCACAATTTACAATGTCCTCACTTTCCTGAGGACATATTTTCTGATAATTGTCAAAACTAGGTGAATACTGAGTAAAAGTAGAACTTTCTATTTTTATCTTGGAACTGCCTATTTTTTTGAAATGCAATTTTATTGAGATATATTCACATACCAGATAATCTTCATCTAAAGTGTACAATCAGTGGCTCACAGTATCATCATATAGATGTGCATTCATCACCACCATCAATTTTTTGTACATTTTTCATTACTCCAAAAAATTAAAATAAGAATAAAAATAAAAATAAAAAAAGAACACCCAAACATCCCAAATCCTTTATGCCCCTCTTTTATTTATTTATTTTATTTGTCTATGTTTTCTTACTCATCTGTCCATAAACTGGATAAAGGGAGTGTCAGTATGAGGTTTTTGCAATTTACAGTCACACCTTAAAAGCTATATAGTTACACAATCATCTTCAAGAATAAAGGCTCCTGGGTTGCAGTTCAACAGTTTCAGGTATTTCCTTCTAGCAATGACCTATTGACTCCATTTGAGATCTCTCAGCCACTTAAACTCAATTTTGTTTCATTTCTCTTCCCCATTTTGGTCCAAGAAGGCTCTCTCGATCCCATGATGCCAAGACCAGGCTCATGACCCAGTGAGTCATATCCCATATTGCCAGGGAAATTACACCCCTGGAAGTCATGTCCCATGTAGGGGGGAGTTGGCTTAGAGAGAGAGGCCACATCCGAGCAACAAAAGAGGTTTTCTGGGGGTGACTCTTAGGCATAATTATAAGTAGACTTAGCTTCTCCTTTGCAGGAATACATTTCATAAGGGCAAGCCCCAAATTCAAGGGCTTGGTCTATTAAGTTGGTAGTCCCCAATGCTTCCAAGAATTTCACGAATTCCCCAGGTAGAGAAGTTTAATATTTCCACATTTTTCCCAGTTCCAAAAGGGAGCTGTGAAATTACCTTTGTTTAAAATATTCTCTGTCCAGATTACTCTGGGATATTTCAGGACATCGCACTAACCTGCACAAACCAACAAGATCTCACTCTCTATTCAAGGGAGCCACCTTTTTAACTGTGATTTGATACATGAAAAGAAATTATTATTCAATACCTAAAGACTTAAAATGTGACAATTGTTGAGAAGAAAACCAAAGTTTATTTGTCATCATAAAAGACTTTAGGGAAAAAAGAAAATAAATAATTTGAAGAAAATAAAATCTGCTGTCTACTACAAAGATGCCTGTTAGGTATTTCTCAGGTGAATTTGGTAGAAGTATTGAGTGCTATGAGCTTCAATTTCCTCAATTATTGAATGGGGAAAATAATATATTTGTGAACTGATAAACCCCCATTGTAAAAACCAATCCATTTCTGATATTTTGCATTCCAGCAGCTTTAGCAAACTAGAACATATGTCTATATCCTAACTAAGAATACCAACATCACATGTTATTTGTTAAGATAGAAACTCTTGTAAGGATGAGGCATACAGTTTGACATTCTAACTTAACACAGTGAAGAGCGAGAGAATTCCATTCATTGGAACCACACTCCCTTCACTCCTTTCTCCTATTTCCATGAGATTGGAGAATTGACTGTCTTGTTCATTGTTGAACATGTGGTTTCTCACTAATTATTTGCAAAAGGAATGAATTAATATATTTCAAATGGAAAGACTTGAGGGAGATGAAACTGGAGGAGTGGACTAAATGGGAAGGGCTTGTCTGTAATTGTCTTCTCTTTGAGATTCAGGGAACCATCCATATTATAATGACAACCTTATTTTTTCCATTTCTGGTTTTGTCTTCAGTACGGATATTTACACATCACTAAAGATCCTTGTGTAATAGGCTTTGGGAGAGCACAGGGCAGTAAGTACAGAAAAGTAAGAGGAAGGCATGTATGTCCACCCTGATCTCCTCAATGTTTCAGCAGAGAAGGGCAGCAGCCAATCCTGTAACCAGAACTTGGGGAGGGACTCAGTGCTGAAGGGGAGTGGTAGTAAGATGCTAGGACATGAAAAGGATCCTAGAAAGGCAGACTTTTGGAGAAAGGCAGATGCTTCTATAGTAAGTCCCTAAATGTTAGAGAGGCTCTGCCCTTGGGAAAAGTAGGAAAAAGTAGCTGCACATTTGAACCAAGTTTAAATAACAATTGAGTTGCTTTTTTAAAAACTTGTATGAATGATTGATTAAATTAAATAATAAAAACATGAAATAAGTTAATAAAAGAATGTTACCTGCATTAAAACTCCATTCCTTTGCCACTGGACTTGAATTTCTCTTATATGCTCAGTGACTATGTTATCTTAGCAAGTGGCTCTAGCTCCTGACTTTTCTTTTCCAATGTAGCACAGTTAGCCATAAGTTATTATCAGTAAGCTGGAATGTTTTTTGTATCCTATAACTTAGCAAGTGAGAGAGAGTTAAATTCAATCTATTGCCTAAAAGGAAAGGGATTTTAAATAGGTATTTTATCTAAAATGAATACCCATGGTTTTATAAACCAACTTCCTCAGGAATGCTAATAACAATTATTATGCATTTACTATGTGCCAAATACTGTTCTAAGTGTTTTGATTATATTATCTCACTCAATACCCAACAAACTCCATGAGGTAGGCAATGTTATCCTTACTGTATAGATTAATTAACTCATTATTTCAATATTTATTAAGCACTAACTATGTACCAGATGCTATGCAGGATGCTGAGGATGCAGAGGTGAGCTTTGCTTCCCAGGGCTTACAATCTAATGAGGGAACAGCAGACAATACATGAGTAAAATACAGAGTGTGTCAGCTGCTGGTTAATACTGCAAAGAAAAATAAAACCAGGGAGGCAGATAGGGAGTGTGAGGGGAGGGTATATGTGTGCTGTTTTTAATGAGAAAAATAAGGCACCAAACTGTAAATTAACTCTTTCAAAGTCACACAGCTAGTAATTGCCAAAGTCAGGGGAAGAACTGGCTAGTCAGACTGCAGAGAACCAGAATTACTGCGCTACACCATTTCCCATCCACAGTTAATCCCTGCATATGACAGTCTACTTATCACAGGAATGATCTGGTAGACTCAAAGACAGAATTTTCAGAGTTGTTAAAACAACATATGGCTCAAAGTTCCAGATAAAATGTCTAAGGCTTTAATTCCTACTATAACACAAGATTATATACCCCATTTGACATTAAATTGATGTTCTAGTTAGAATCGGTAATTTGCATAGAAATGCAGTTTATGTGTAGTACGAATGTTTTCAGTGCTTGTTGCCACTGAATTATCTCATAAGAGTGTTCTGTTTTACAAAGAATTCCCAGGGGTGCTTTATATGTTGTAGGCTTGACTCTCACTGCCAGAGAAGATGGTCTTTTTTATAGTGCCAGACTTGAAGAATAGTTTTCAATAGGCTATGACAATTTTTCTGTCTCTAAATTGGATTTGAAGGAGAAAGATATATTTCTAATTTTCTCCTTCAAGTATCTTCAAAATCTTTACAATTATGTGAAAGGCAGAACTTTCACTTTGATAGACCTTTAACATTAGACTTCCTTTGACATGTTTTTTAAAATATCCACTAGTGTTTTGAACATTTTAAATATTAATCAGTGTCTTAACTTGATATATCTAGGGGTATTTCCATAAAATATTAGGGACTCTGCACCTGAATATTTTATATTATTTTAACTTCTTACACCTAACAGACTTACACGTCCCATGAGGGCTGATCCACATACATCTTACGGTTCCCAGCCTCACACAGATGTTCTAGCAGGTTGATGTCTTCAGCAGACATGCACGTGTTTACAGCTGTGAAGGGTTTCCTGACCTGCTTACCTGCTTTCCTATGATAGTGCTCTATCCCATTCTAGCCATTCCAACTACTCACCATTCTCCGAATATAACATACTCCCTCATTCTTTCATGTATGTTCTTCTCGTTGCCTATTTTGCCTATTCCCATTTTCCCTCTAGTTATCGTTAAGAGATCAATGATTATTCCTGTGGGAGACTTTTCCCACCTTCCACAGCCACTCCCTTTTCTGTGCTCCCACAATCATAGCTCTTTGGATGTATTGTATTTCTTTAGAACCACCATCACATGGAGTCATATTACTTACGTATTATTTATTTTCCTGTCTCTGTCATGAGATGGTGAGCTCTTGATGACAGCCAATGCTATTGTGTCCACCTCAACTCCAAGTGACTACCAAAGGACTACAACATAGTAGAAGCTGGATAAATGTCAGTTGCTTTGGCTAAAACCATCATTCAGTAGAAAATCAGTCAAGCCAAAGGAGAAAACGTGTCTTCCAAAGGAAGATAATTGTTCCCTATAGCCAGTGCATGTATTTTGAAAGAAAATTAGGCAAGGTTGAGTAATGAGGAAAAGTAAATTGTACATAAACAGTCCTAACTAGCGTGGGAAGTAGGAAAACATGTTAGACATAGGAAATACAAATTCTCTGAGTTATGAAAAAGTGTTCCTAAATATCTAAATGTAATAATAAAGAGAACAATGATAAAATTTTAGATGCTAATGTTTCAAGTAACACTATGGAAAAAAAAATGTATCCTAAATCCCAGAGATTAAAAAGGCTAATTTCAAGAAAGTGTCTAAATGCAAGATGATCAGAGTAATTCGGTATGATTAATATGTTGATGGAGAGGGTACTATGGAGTACCATTTCATGCACTGAATTAGGGTTAAAAGGATGGAAGATTTATCAGAAAAGTACAGATGAAAATAAATCTTAGTATAATGAAATGAGATCCAAACAGTGGGTTCACTAAGAAGAAGGAAAATCAAGAAAAAAAAAATGATAATTTTTGTTTGCAATTTTGAAATATGATGCCTAAAATGAAAAAAATCATATATTTTGGAGCAAAATGTTTCCAAGGGAAAATTAGAAAATCATTTCATTTAAAAGTTAAAAAATTTTTAAGTATTGCCATGCTATTACAGACAGAAAAGCTTTGTAAAGATCATTCAGCTTAAGAAAGGTAACTGAAATTGAAGAGCTGTATAATATTGTGTTCAAATGAAATATGGTCCAAGTTTGTGAACTGTAAGTGAAGACCTAGGGTCTAAGATGTAAAATAGTTTAAATTGGGGCATCCCTGGAAAATCTAGAATGTGGAGGTACTATGTGAAAGCTTAGAATGTCTCCACAGTCGAAAACATAGGCAGTAGGGAAGGAAGAAGTTACTGCCTCTGCCAGCATCTAGCTCAACAGAGCTGCTTCCAATTCACTCCTACCTCGGGTTTTCTTCCAAGAATAAGGATGTACTTAAGAAATAAAAAGTAGTTCAGATACTCTCAAAGTACCCTAAAAATATTTTTTTTCAAAATTAATATAAAATTCGTTCGGTAGAGTAATTACTTGAGATGTGGGTGCTGGAAGTGTCTGTTCCACATCTCAGCTCTGTTTCCCATTTGCCTGCCCTCCTGTATCTGTGTTTTTACTTAAAAATCAGAATGACAATAATACGTGCACTTCAGTGTTCTTGTGAGGATTGAATTAAAAATGTGAATAAAGTTCTTAAAGCAGCAGATATTTCATGGAAATTGATCAATGAATATGAGAAAATAAAGAAACAATAAGGAATAAAGGACTGGATCAATAATGAACAAATAATGGAAGAGAAGTAACATGCTCTCTCGTGTAAAGCACTAATGCTGTCTCAGAAGTGGATTTTGCAAGCGAGGAGCCAGTGCTCTGATTCAACATGGATTTTCCCAGATCTCTCCCCACTTCTGATATTATGTGTCCTGCACAAATTACAATGTCTCAAGATCTCAATTTCATCATCTGGCAAATAACATTTTTGGAGAAAATATTCTTCATATGAAATATGAGAAAAGCTTCACATAAATTTATATAACTTCCTCCATTTTTCATAGTAGTTCACCCGTTTATAGCTTATCTCTGAATTTCTTATTCAGATTATGTTGCCTTTCCTTAAACCATTATTTTGCATAGTTCTGTATAAAGATTATCATTGCCATTTAAACCTAAGCTTCCATATATTAATATTTTGTTTCATTATTTTAAACCTATTTCAAACAGAATCTCTTATGAGTGCAGCATTGATTTTAGTAGGATTTTCACTTTCTCATGGAACAGTTGTTACTAAATCATTCCTGTGCCCAAGGCAAAATTCGACATCTTGGCCTATCATATTAAACTTTTTAAAACTTGAAAAAGAAAAAAAATTATTCCCAGACTAAATACCACATACTTGCCATTTATGCTTTGCCTTTCCCTCTAACATAAATACAATTTATCTTAAAATGATTCTATGTACATATTTGGCAAGTACTCTCTCAACTTTTAAATTGCTTATATTCTAAACTGTAAGAATTTATCTTTGGAATGAAATACGCCAAAATGTTAACAGTGATTGCCTTTGGGTATTGTCATTCTAACTGAGATTCTTTTTCCTTTTTTTTTATATTTTCTCTGCAATCCGTATCTATTTTTTTTTTATTTTTACAATAAGCATGTATTATTTTTATAATTAGGACAAGTAAATAAAAAAGCTTTTATGTATTTTTCTTTGGATTTTGAATCTTATCCATAATTCAAAGCCAGTGTCATGTACTTACCGAGATAAAGAAGACTATAAAATTCAGTATTTGAAAATAATAGTCTCTTTCTTAAGAAGGAAAGTGGAAGAAAGCAAGTGTATAGCTCTTTTTGTCCCCTAACCTTGAAACTGCTTTGAAAGATTAAAAACAATTACAGATTAGAGATAAACCACACTTTCTTAAATTCTGAAAGATTGCAATGATTGTACAGAAGTTGAAATTGGGTATTTTGCTAGTCATTGTGAATACTGGAACAGTGCTTGAGACAAGTCTCCCTTCCTTAAGGAGCTTTTAGTTTAGAGAAAGGGATGAAGACCAGTGGTTAGAGTATCAGGTAGCATTCAAGTTGGGCTGGAAAATACGTGATCTCTGTTACCATAATGTTCATCAAATTGGAATTCTTACTGAGGTGCTCTAAGAAAAATAAATGCTAAAAGAGCTAAGCTTCCTCAAATGGAAGCTATTAAAGAGATTGATGAACATTACTTATATCCCTACAAATACATTCTAAAGCATTATGAAGCTATTAATAGTCAAAAATATGCAGATATGGGATGAGCCTAAGTGGAAGACTTGTGTTGATTTCCATGTGCTCTAACATTCTTATAACAATTCAAAAGGAATTTGTAATTGTCCAGTAAAGAGTGCAACCATAAAATATTTATGGACAAATATAGTTCCTGGGAACACATATAATTCCAGCTCTGCTACTGTGCAGTCTTTAAATGGGGATTAAAAAAATTAATCTCTCCAAATATATAGGAATATAAAGACACCAGTAAAAATAATTTGAAATATATTATGGAAACTTAAGGTTAAAAACACATATCCTCAACATATGAGAGTAAATTAATTCCTATTTGGTGGTATCACAGAAATTAGTACTTTTTAAATCTTCGTTTATTTCTAGAAATAATTTAAATTGCCTGTTTTGTCTCAGTGATGTATAAAGTTAATTTTACTGTCCTCTCACTCTATTCCCTATGTGAAATACAAAAAAAAAATGGCCAACCAATGTTAGATAGTATCATTTTGTAGTACGCTGTTAGCTAATCTCACATGATCCTGTGTCCTAAGTGTAGATGAGAACATGTAATTGATGCTAAGAAAATAAAGTTTAAGAAATTTGTCTAGGAAAATAATTACTGAGACCAGCAAACAGTTGGTCACCAGCTGGAGCAAGGCACTTCTCAAACACTGCTCAACTATAAACTCTACTTCCAATGACTAAATCATCACTTGAGGGTGGAGTTCTAGGGACTTCAGATTACAGTTCTGTAGGCTTCAGACTATGGATTATTTTGGCATTTATTGCAGAGCCAGATATTTTATTTGATAAGAGACACAACTAAAAACATCCTGACCAAAGGCCCTTATATTATTATCTAGGGGTAATAAACTTCTAACAACTTTGGAGTTTAAGTTTCATTCTTCAATATATATAAGAATGATCAAATAATGATATTTAGAAAAAAAATAAAAGAATGAAAAATAGAATTCCAAAGTATAAACTGTTTAGAAGGACAAGCTAAATATGTATTGTAAGTTGAGGAAAATACCTTTAAATCTTAGTCTCAGAAATAATTTCAGATACTTTATTAAAACATGCAGGTCAGAGAAGCTTTTTGGGACAAAATAAACTCCTTGTATAAAGTATCAGATACCTGCGCTCACATTTATTATTCAGACTTTTGGGTAATATACTTTTCAAACAATCCATCATTTTAATTGGAATTCTGAAGTTATAATGAACTATTATTTTCCTGGAGAAAGAAAAAAAGCAGTTATTCAATGCCTGAATCTAAAAGTTGGCAGCTAATAATTTTTCAAGCCATAATAAATTCTAGAAGTACAAAAACAGTTCTACTGGCCTTTGTCCTAAAAGGTACTAAGTTAGTTACAAATTTACTGTTAGAATTGATTAATCATTGTCTAAATTAGGGAACAATCAATGTAGGTGTTTTAAATCATGTTGCTGATTTTTTTAAAATACTTTGCATAATATTTGTTTATAATACGTCTTGTCTGCCATTCTAAAGCCGTTTGACTTATTCTGTAGTCAATGCAGAGTACCATAATTGGTTGGGTCATTTAAAAGAAGTAGAGAGGAGAAAGACAGGCCACTGGCTAGGAGACTAGTAGCAGACCATTCTTCAGGCCAGGAGAATGGGAAAAAGGAAGAGAAAAGTATTTCAAAGAATTTCTGAGACAGAAAAACCAATTCAATGTGGGGGAGATAGAGAGCTCCATTATAGCTCTGAAGTTTATTCTTGGGGTGTGGGAAGTAGTAGTGATGCCTTCAACTAAGATAGAGAACATACAAACAGGGCTAAATTTTAATTTTTTCCACTCTGAGCTGGTGGGAACACAAACTATCCCTGCCTTGAGTGAGTTCTGGAGATTTTTTCCCTGTTTTTAGGATGTTTCTTTCACTGGTCTTGAGAAGTTTCCTCATATGCATACCCTGATTAGCACTCAGGTGAAGATTCAAGGGGAATCCTCTGCAGATCCCCACAGCTCCCTCTCTATGCAGCTTTCTCCTCTCGGGCACTCTGCCTTGAGAACTGTAGCTGCCTTGGCCTTCCTGTACAACCAACTCCACTTCCTGAATTTTGAGAAACTGCTGATTCCATTTGGGTTCCCTGTCTATATGCTATGGTCTAGAAACTCTCCAAGTAGTAAGCTGGGGCAACTATTGGGCTCACCTTGCTGTTTTCCCTCTCTCTGGGATCACACTCCTGAACTGTCTGATATCCTTTACCTGAAAACTGTTGTTTCATACTGTGGTGGTTTGGAGCTGTACTTACCCCAGAAACGTGTTCTTAAATCTAATCCATTCCTCTGGGCATGAACCCATTGTAAGTAGGACCTTAGATGGGGTTACTTCAATTAACCCCACTTTACCTAAATCAGAATGAGTCTTAATCCTATTACTGGAGTCCTTTCGCAGCAAAGTGAAATTCAGACAGAAAGAGAGAAAAAGCCACAGGAAGCAAAAGGCTGGGCATTGATGGAACCCAGAAGAGAAAGGAGAGACCAGGAGATGCTGCCATGTGCCTTGCCATGTGACAGAGGAACCAAAGATTGCTGGCAACTAGTTTCAAAATGCCACAGCCATCAAAGCTTCACCTTGATGATGTCTTGATTTGGACTTCTTTTAGTTCCAAAACCGTAAGCAAATAAATTCACACTGTTTGAACCAACCTATTTCATGGTATTTGCTTGAGCAAAACTAAAACCCATATATTTTTCCCTTTTATTGTTAGCTTTTTTGGGTCCTAATAACTCCATTTTGGCAGAAAGAGGAAAGTTCAATATACATCTTTTTAGTATTCTATGTGGCAAAACACATAACATACTTCTGCTACATATTGAAGTTCAATAGCTGTCTGAAGGAAAAATACTTGCGCAATTCTTTGAGTTACAGCTGAACAAGTCCTTGCTTTCTGTTTGTTTATTTTGTTTATTTTGTATTTGTTCTTGTTTTTCCATGAAACATTTTGATTTCAAAGACAACTAACAGACAAACTATGGTTATTCAGACTTGGCTACTTGGCAGACATTTTCTTAAAAGTGAATGAACTGAATATGTCACTTCAAGGAAAATTGACAGTAGTTGGTGCTAATGGGAAAATTTGAACTCTTAAGCCAAAATTAGAACTTTGGACAGCTTATATCCACAACCATGAGCTTGAGAATTTCACAATACTTATTATGTTTCTAGTGAGACCAATGGTGACGTTAGCACATGTAATTTGGGGGTATTTTGTTATAAGATGTGTCAATATTTAGAAGATTTACATAACTCAGTAAACAGATTTTCTAAATGACCGATGTATGGTGTTACAAAATCATGCATAGTAAAAGAGCTTTTCAAATTACAAGAAGGACCAATGAGTTTTAATATAATTCAGTCTGAAATTTTTGCAGATATGGTTTTTATATTCCACATTGGAACTAAGCTTTAAGAAACTACCATGTGTCACTTTGGAGTGTCGTGTTATAAAGAATACTTCTCTCTTTCCTAACTACGTATCAGGGTGAGGCAGAATTTTATTCATATGCTACAACTGAAACAACATATTGCAGAAGTCAATATGAGAATCTGGCTGACTTTAAACCAGACATTAGAGATTTGCAAAAATATAATCCAATGCCATTCTTCTTACTAATTGGATGTTTTTAAGAAAACATAGTTATTTTACATAGAAATATGTTTTTTAGGTTTATCATGTAAGGGATTTATTATTATTATTTTGAATTGAATTCACAAATACTTTTTAAAACTCTCTTCTAATTCTAGCATGATAAAAATCAATAGATTTAACACACACACACATACACACACACACACACAAGTCTCTTAAGGTTCTCAAAACTGTAATAATGTAAAATTGACTTGACACCAAAAAGTCTGAGAACTACCCTAGAATTGTAGATTTGGAAGTATTTGGATTAGAGAAAATGTTTTAAGCCACATTCAGGGAAAGCTAGTTGGAAGAAGCAGGCCAAGGACAAAACTCTGAGACATCCTTACTTCTCCTATTGCTCAACCTCTGCACAAATCCAATTTGTCCTTAAGACCTGTTTAGTTTTTCCTTTATGCATCTTTCTAATGTGTGCCTTATACTCCATCTCCCTAATTCCCTAAACTGGGCCCTCATCATTTCTCTCCTATATCATTGCAGTATCCTCCTTGCCTTGCCCAGCTCATAGTTTTATAACCATTATCTGTGTATCACACTGTCAAAGTAATCCTTCCAAAACCCTTATCTGGTTATAGCTTATCCACTTTGAAAAGGCCTTGAAGCTAATGACTTGGAGTTAAAATCCAAACTCCTTAGCAGCATGAAAAACTTCCAGATTGCATCTAGCTCAGGCTACCTCTCCAGCATCCTTATACAAGGACGCCACCACATGAATCCTACATTGTCATTCAAACTACATGTAGTTTTCTCAGTGAGATAGACTCTCAGTATATGTTGTCCACACTATCCCCAAACTGGAATAGTTTAAATAAATAAAACAGTAACTGAGCCTTCCTAGAGTAATTTTTATCGCCACATATTTATGAGTAACAGACATTACTATAAATAGGTGACTAAGGAATAGTTACATAAATGTTTTCTTTCTAATCTGATAAACAATTATGCAGCAATAGAGCTGACAAAAAAATGATCTGATCAGGATCTTTAAAATGATTGAAAAATAAAACCCTAGATAAGGTTCACACTTTCCTAATATTGACTGAAGCTTTACATGAAGTGGTAATGAGCTGTGGTGTGCATATTTGTTTCTTTCTTCAGTGTTTCTATTTATGTAATCTACGCATAATCTAAGAGTTTATGAACTCATTTACAACATTCTTTTTGAACTATACTTTCATTCCCTAATCTTGTGTCTGTAAATCACCAAGTTGGAGGAGAAGGCATTAGAAGAAAGAACACTCACTAAAGCCAAAAGTAAATTTTTAAAAATAGATTTTATGCCGTATTCTCCCCAAATAAATCCCAGCCAAAGGGCAACAGTAACCTGATAACTTTTCCAACCAGGTTTATTACTGGGAGTGCAGACCCTCACAGTTTTACATACAATACACTCCTCAGAAGGTACCCCCAGGATAGTCCTTTGAAGAGCAATTGTCCAAAAATTGCAATTTAATTAATGTGCCATGCCACATGTGTCTAATTTGCTGTTATTATAAACATGAATCCGTTTTCTTACCTTATAAGGTCTATTATGAAAAAATTAGTCTTTATTTTGACATGGCTCTGCATTCAACTACCTTACTCAGTGTATCATGCATGCCAAAAAATATGAAAACTAATTAAATTGTATCTTTCCTACAATAAAATGAGGCTACTTGTCAAATGATGGAAAAATGGGCCATGGTTCTTACATAATAAAAGACTTTTTGTTTTTCTTTTTAGTTAAAGAACGCTGGATAATGCATTTTGAGAAGGTGATTTAATCTCAAATGTATCTAAGGACTCCTTTTTGAATGTAAGTTTAAGTGTAACTTCCTGTTTATTGGAATTTTTGAAAGAATTTGTATTTGTAGCATTTCAGAATGACTTAAAATAATTTTTCCTCTTAAATTGAAATGTCTACCAATTTTGCACTATCAATCTGCTGAAGATACTGTATTTCAGTGGTGGATTTTGACAATAAAAATGAAACCAATGAAGGCAGAACAAGGAGAAAGACAGTTTTAGTTATTCACTTCAAAGGCTCACAGAAGCCATGTCTCAAAATGCAAGCTAGAGGTTTAATTAGTTGCAATTTCTAATTATTCACAGTCCATGCTACATTCCTTGCTACATTCCTAAATGATATTTTTTTCAGTTTTAAAAAGTGCTTCTAATATTATATTTACATTATTATAAAAGACTAGAGATCCAGAAGCATTAGTCCCTTCATATCAAAGCTAAAATGCTGTAAATAATAATAATAATGATAATATTGTTATTGTTATTGGATGAGTTACTACTGGATGAGTTATTGGATGATTATTAATGGATGAGTTGAAGTAAGAAAATTTCCTAGAGGCCAAACAAAAAGTAGAAACAAATTCATAGCATTAAGGGAGTGTATTAGAATCCATATTTGATTTGAATTAATCTGCCAGTGGTTTGTGGTGTTGGATTTTAAGATGGGAGACAAAGTTGGGACATGAGTGAAATGAGATCAGACCAATGTTCTGCTTATAAATCTGGGGAACCCAAACCTGCAAAAAGAAAGCTTCTTTCTCAGCCTTGTTTCTAGGTAGAACAGAAAAACAGAAAGATTAACTCTTGAGATTTCCCAGTGAAGAGCTTGCATTCCCAAGAATTCAGGGTCTGGATAGACACTAATTTTGTGGCCTCAAAATTGCAAGTCCAAAATTTAATTTAAAGTGGTCCTGGCATAAAATTCAGGTTCCTGGAGAAACAGACCTGAATCTTCTCTTTAGGAAACACTTTAACAATCAGGCCTCAAAAGATTTCCATAGATAAACTTCCATGTAACATCAATTTACATTAAAAAGTTACTTAAAAAACAAAAACCTTAAAAGAATCAGGCCTGCAATCCATATATTCTAATTTTCAGAAAAAAAATATAAATATGTTAATATAAAGAAATAAATAAAAAAGAAATGGAGGCTATGAAGGAATAAAAGACTGTTAAAATGGGCCAGGTTCCTCTCTCTCTCAGCCAATTCTGCCTTCCCTACTACATGGGACATGACTCCCAGGGATGAGCCTGACCCTGGCATTGTGGGATTGAGAATGTCTTCTTGACCAAAAAGTGGAAAAGAAATAAAACAAAATAAAGTTTCAGTGGCTAAGAGATTTCATATAAAGTGAAGATGTCATTCTGGAGGTTATTTTTATGCATTATATAGATATTCCTTTATAGTTCCTAGTGTATTAGAATAACTAGAAGGTAATACCTGAATTTGTTGCACTGTTATCCAGTAGACTTGATTCTTGATGATGACTGTATAACTATATAGCTGTTTATCATGTAACTGTATGACTGTGAAAACCTTCTGACTGACATTCCCTTTATCTAGTGAATGAGCAGATGAGTAATAAAATAAAGACAAAAATAAATATTTAATGGGGGGTAAGAGTTGTGCTGGTTTGAATCTATTATGTGCCCCACAAAAGCCATATTCTTTAATGCAATCTTGTGAGAGCAGACTTATTAGTCTTTTGATTAGATTATTTCCATGGAGTTGTGACCCCACCCATTCTGGGTGGGTCTTCATTAGATCATTGGAGTCCTTTAGGAGAGCTCATGGAGATAAGGAGCTCAGAGATGCTGAGAGAGACATTTTGGAGAGAAGTTAAGATATGTAATCCAAAGTGTGTCCCCGGGAGAAGCTAAGAGCCAACACAGACCCAGACACTTGGAGACACTGGGAGATGCAAACAGAAGTATGTTTGGAGATGCTAAGCTAAGAGATGAAGCCCAAAGTTTGCCCCAGAGAAGCTAAGAGAGGACTCCCAGATGCTTAGAGAGAAATGTCTCAGGAGAACCAAGCAAAGAGCTGAGAGAAACTAAGAGGGACAGAAGCCCAGAGACATTTTGGAGAAAACCATTTTGAAACCAGAACCTGGGAGCTAAGCCAGCAGACACCAGCCATGTGCCTTCCCAGATGACAGAGGTGTTCCAGATGCCATTGGCCTTTCTCCAGTGAAGGTATTCTCTTGTTGATGCCTTAGTTTGGACACTTTATATATATATATAAAAGTCAATCCATTTCTGGCATTTTGCATAACTACAGCTTTAGCAAACCGGAACAAGGTGTATGGGATGCTTTGGGTGTTCTTCTTTATTTATTTATTTATTTATTTATTTGGAATAATGAAAATGTTTTAATATTGATAGTGGTGATGAATGCACAACTATATGATTATACTGTGAGCCACTTATTTTATGTATACTTTGGCTGGATTATATGGTATGTGAATATATCTCAATAAAACTGCATTTAAAAAAAATGGGCCAGACTTTGATAAGATATCAGAATGAAACTCTTAGAAATAACAAATTTAATAGCATGTAATAACTGAAATTAGAAACTCGATGAAGAGTTTAAAAAATGACAGAGAAATAGCTGAGGAATTAGTGATCCAAAAGATAGAACTGAAGAAATTAAGTAGAGCGAAGCAAAATGGACAAAGGGAGGGCAGATGTGAAAGGGTGATTAAGAAATAGGCAGAGAGAGTGTGAAAGCCTTAAATGTGCCTACTCAGAGTTCCAGGAGATAACTGGAGGAATGGAGAAAAGGCAAGATATTGGAAGGTATAATGGCTGTGCACTTTTCAGATTATGGAAAGACATGGAATCTCAGCTCTAAGAAGCCCAAATAATTACTTACAGGATAAGTGAAAAAGAATTAGATAGCTAGACACTTCATTGTAAATCCAAATAAACTCAAAGTCAAAAAGATCTTAAAATTAGCTAATGAAAAAAAATAGCTTGCCTAAAAAACAAAGGTTGTCAGATAACAGACTTCTCAACAACAGAAGCAAGAAGAGAGTAGAATGATACTTTCAAAGTAATGAGAGAAAAATAACTGGACTTTTACATCCAGTCTTTTGATAATGAAGTAAATAACATTTTTGCTCGAAAATAGTTTATCACCAACAGAACTCACCAAAGGGAGTCTTAAAAGATAAATTTCATGAAGAAAAGGTATGACCCTAGGAGGAAGGTTTGTGATGTAAGAAAGAGTAACATGAAAGGGAATTATAAATATATATGTAAGCTAAACAAATATTGATACCATAAATATCAAAAACATGGAAAAAACAAAGATGGAAAATTATCCAGTAAAGTTGGAAGAAGAAATGACTGGAATTAAAGCATTATAAAGCCTTATTTTATTTTTTTGGAAGTAAATAAAGGTAATGATTAATTTTAGGCTACTAAGTTAAAAATTCATCTTAAAATTTCTAGGATACCACTGAAACAATACAAGTAGAATGCAAATGAAATGGGGGAGGGGAGATAAACTTAATCAAAAGAAAGCAAAAAATAAAAAATAAAGAAACATGAAAAATCAGACAAATAGATAAATAAGATAGTAGAATTGAATCCTTATGTATCAGGAATGGCAATCAAATATAAGTTGGTTAAATTATACATCACTCAGTGGTGATGACTGTAAGATTTCCCCCTGATATCAGGAACAAGACAAGGATGCTTACTGTCACCATTGCTATTCAATTTAACTGGAAGTTCTAGCCAGAGCAATTAGTCAAGAAAAGAAATAAAAGTCATCCAAATTGGAAAGGAAGAAGTAAAACAATCCCTATTCACAGATGACATAATCTAATATATAGAAAATCCTGAAGAATCTACAAAAGCCTATGAGAGCAAATAAATGAATTCAGCAAAGAGGTGGGGTACAAGATCAATATAGAAAAAACACAAAAATCAGTGTTGTTTCTACACATCATCAATGAACAATCCAAACAGTAAATGTAGAAGACAATTCCATTTACAATAGCAACTAAAAGAGTAAATATCTAGGAATAAATTCAGTCAAGGATATAAAGGATTTGTATGCATAAAACTACAAGTCAGCACTGCAATAAAGTAGACCCAAATAAATGGAAAGGTATTCCATTCTTGTGGATTGGAAGACAATATCAGTAAGATATAAACACTAACCAAAGTAATTCCAGATTTTAGTCAATCCCAACCAAAATTCCAACAGCCTTCTTCACAGAAATGGAAAAGCTAATCACCAAATTCATATGGAAGGGCAAAGGACATTGAATAAGCAAAACCATCCTGAAAAAGAGGAACAAAGAGAACTCACACTTCCTGATTTCAAAACTTATTACAAAGCTACAATAATCAACATAGTGCAGTACTAACAAGGTCAGACACATAGATCAATGGGATAAAATTGACAGGTCAGAAATAAACCCTCTCATTTATGGCCAACTGATTTTTTTACAAGAGTGCCAAGTCTTCTCAATGGGAAAAGAAGAGCATCTTTAGCAAATGGTGCTGGAAAAACTAAGTATCCACATGTAAAAGAACAAAAGTGGACCTATACTTCACACCACATACAAAAATTAACTCACAATGAATCAAAACCTAAATATAAGAGCTAAAACTATAAAACTTTTAGAAGAAAACATAGGAATATATCTTCAGGACCTTATATTAGGCAATGGATTCTTCGACTACACCAAAAGCATGTGCAACTAAAGGGAAAAAATACATAAATTGGACTTCATCAAAACTGAAAACTTTTGTGCATCAAAGAACATTACAAAGAAAGTGAAAACACAAACAATGGAATTGGAGAAATTTAAAACTTGCAAAGGACTTAAATAGACATTTGTCCAAAGAAGATGTACTAATGGCCAATAAGCATATCGAAAGATGCTCAGTGTCGTTAGCCACTAGGGAAATGGACTTCAAAACCACAATGAGATACCACCTCACACCCACTAGAATGACTATAATTAAAAGAACAGAAAATAACAAGTGCTGGTGAGGATGTGAAGAAATAGGAACCGTAGTACATTGTTGGTGAGAATGTAACTGGTGAAGCTACGGGGAGATGAGTTTGATGGTTTCTCAAAAAAGTTAAATTAGAACTACTATATGCCATGCCATCACACTTCTAGTTATATACCCAAAATTATTGAATGCAAGGATTCAAATAGATGTTTGCAAACCAATGTTCCTAGCAGTATTATTCACAATTGCCAAAAGGTGGAAGCAACCCAAATGCCCACCAGCAGATGAATGCATAAACAAAATTTGATATATATGTACAATAAAATATTATTCAGCTATAAAATGGAATGAAGTTCTGATAGATGCTACTACATGGATGAATTTTGATGACATCATGTGGAATGAAATAAGTTAAATAAGTCAGACACAAAGGGACAAATATTGTATGGTTCCAATTACAGGGAGTAGTTAGAATATGCAAATTCATAGAGACAGAAATTAGAGTACAGGTTACCGTGGCAGAGGTTGAGGTTATGGGGAGTTAATGCATAACAGGCATAGCATTTCTGTTTGCAGCGATGGGAAAGTTCTGGTAATGGATGGTGGAGAGAGTAGCATTACATTGTGAAAGTGATTAATCTCATTGAATTGTATGCTTGGGACTGATTGAGATGGGAAAGTTTATGTCCAACAAATATTTCCACAATTTAAAAAATAGAGAGACATAGGAGGAGACAATGATGTTAAATGCAGTACATGATCATGGAATGGATCTAATAATGAAAGAGAAAAGGTCCAATAGGACATTATTGAAACATATGAAAAAACTGTAATATAGACTGTAATATAGGCTTTATACAGTATCAATGTTAAATTTCTTGAACTTTATAACTGTATTTAAGGTGGTTATAGAAGTGAATAAACCTGTTCATAGGAAATTTACATGGAAGCATTAAGTATTTAAGGAGCATGACGTATTCAAATGCTTAAGAAAAAAATGTATATTTTATATAGCGAGACAGATGGACAGGTAGTGAGTGGGTGGGTGGGTGGATGGATGGATGGACGGATAGATGGATAGAGTGATCAGCATATGTGGCAAAATATTAAAAGTTGGTAGATCTGGATGGAGGAGGTGTTGAAGTTCTATATATGGGTTTTATATTGATTTTGCAACCATTATGTAAGTTTGAACTTACTCAAAATAAAAATTTTAAAAAGATTGCAGAACTCAATTTTTAAAATTAAGCTATATGCTAAGTATAAAAGAATGCATCTAATGTACAATAGTTCAAAGTAAAAGGATATAACAATATATACCATATAAATTATAAAATGAAAGCTGATGTAACTATTGAAGTTCGCAACTTCAAGACAAAAAAGTTTTCTAGAGATAAACTGGTTCATTCTAAATTGACAAAAGAAATTCATCAAATGATAGAATTATTCCAAAGCTGTGTGTATTTGCAACATGGTTTCAGAAATATATAAAGCAAATCTTTATAAAATAGTATGGGATAATTGATAAATCCATGACCAGAGTGGTATTTTAACACACCTATATTAGTAATTGATGATGTACAAAAATGAGTAAGGATATAAATATTATTAATCATACAAATAATAAGGTTGCTTTAATGGCCATAAAGAACAGGACGTACCAAATGTGGAGAATAGGTATTCTTTTCAAGCACACCTGGAACATTTAAAAACACTGATCACATACCAGACCATAAATAAAAGTCAACTATCTGAATCATACAAACTACATTTTCTGACCATGCAACAAACTTGAGAAATCAATGCCAAAAAGATAAATTAAAAACCAGACTTCCATATATGAAAAAAACTTCTATAGAATAAATCAAAATAAATATAGAATATAGAATAAATCAAAATAAAATTAGAAAATATGTGGAATTGAGTAATTACAAAAGGAGTTATAAGAACATGTAGAGTATAAAGAAGCACTTAGAGAGAAATATAGCCTTAAATGCTTATTATGAAAAGGAAAAAGAAAAAGACTTTGTACCCAAGATCTAAGCACCTTAAAAATTCAAAGGAAGTAGAATTAAAGAAATATTAAATACAATAGCAAAAATAATTGAAATAAAAAAATATAATAGAAAGTATTTTTAAAAATTCAAAAGGTTGTTCTTTGAAAGGACTAATGCATTTGTCAAACTTCTGGGAAGAGTAAGTATAAAAAGAGAGGCACAAGTGAATGATCTTAGAAATCTTAGAAGGGGACATAATTTCATATAAAGCAGATATAAAAACTGAAGGGCTATAAACAATCTTATGCCAATAAGTTTGAAAATAAATGAAATAGACAAATTCCTTGAAAAATATAACAAAAATGACTCAGAAAATCTGAATAGTCCCCAAAATTTTTAATATACTGAATGGAAACATTCAAGAAACAGGTAATTCACAATGGAAACAATAATTTGAGTCTAACCTCATATTACACCAGAATTAATTCCAGATATATTTCATACTTTAATGAGAAAGTAAAAAATTTCAAACATTTAGAAGGTATCTATATGACTTAAGGAAGGCAGGGATTTCTAAAACAGGATATAATAAATAGTAACCTAAAAGAAAAATATTGATATCTTTGACTATATTAAGTGTCTCTCTTCATCAAAACTATTAAAAATGAAATTAAAAATGCAAACTCTGAGAAGGTATTTTTGAAATATAACTAAATATGTGAAAAATATCCTGTAAATCATTTTTTGTTTGTTTTTGTTTTTTCTTTTTCCTTCTAGCTATTCTAATACCCTATCAACTAAGAAAAAGGAAATTATATAGAGATTCAGTATTCATAATCCATTGTCAAATTCCATCTTGTCTGTTGCTACCCCTTCCTCTAGTTTATTCATTTTCCCAATCTTCAGGGATGTCTAGACAGTGACCACCCTAACTTGTTCATGTTGAAAAGGGGTATCAACAATATGAGAAAAGGGGACACATCTGGTTGATGTTCTTGAAGAGGCTATTGCCTCTGGCGTTTGGGACTTAGCTGGCATAGGAGCTCTCTGGAGGATTTAAGTTTCTGAAGAATAAACTTAGTGAGTGAAACTTTTACAGAGTCTCAGATAGGGATCTGGGTATTCTTTAAGGTTTTTGGGACTACTGTTGACTTGGGCTGATCATACTGTAGCCATTTGGCATTTCTAGGTGAAGCTTGCATAGGCGTAACCTCCAGGACAGCCTTTTGACTCTATTTGAATTCTCTTAGCCACTGAAATCTTATTTTGTTGCCTTTCTTTTCCCTCTTTTGGTCAAAAAGGCATTCTCAATCACTCGATGTGAATCATTTTTTAAAAAACAAATCAACCAAATAAAAATGGATAAATGACATGGAGGCATTTCAGAGAAGAAAGAAATTGTAGACTGCATATATGAAATATGTAAATAGATGAATATATGCAAAAACACTCATTAGTGATCAAGGAAATGCAAATTAGATCTACAATGAAATATATTTTCACATCCAGTAAATTTGCAAAAACTAAAAATTCTGAGGATACCAAATATTGGAAATGCTGCGACACACTGTGGAGCTTATATACTTCCTAAGTAAATTGGTACAATTACATTTGGAAAATAATTTTCATTAATAATTATATGCATAAATCCTTGACCCAGCAATTCTCCTCCTGGACATAAGCCCCCCCAAAATGCAAACACCTATGCACCAAGAGACTTGTACAAAGAATGCTCATGGAACATAGTTCCTAAGTGCAACAAATAAAATAAAACAAAAACAAAGATTCTATAAATAACCCAATTTATGTGGATAATAAAATGAATAGATAAATTGTGGCATTTTCCAACTATGTGACAATAAAAGTAAATGAATTGTAACTATACACATCAATATTGATAAATCTCACAATCATAATGTTGGGTGAAAGAAAGTCAGAAAAGAACAAATACAATATGGCTCCATTAATGTAAATTAAAAATCAAACAATACCCAGACAATGTATTTTGGGGGATAAATACAAATGCATTAAAACTATAAACAAATGCAAAAAATGAATAAAGAAACATTCAGAATGATGGTTATTTAGGAGAAGAAAGGGGGATACAATGGGGATAGGTCCCCAAAGGGCTTCAAGAAAATCTGTGATGTCTATATCTTAAAGCAGCAGTGAATTCACAAGTTGATTATTTAATCATTCTATAAAATGCGCACACACACACCCTACTATATAAGCATACTGTACTTCACAGTTAAAGTAAAACAAGATTAGTGTTTCAAAATACCCTTTCAGGACTAGAAAAATGATCTGTAAATATGTTTCTGGGTAATTATCATTTTCTAAAACAATGAGCTGAATTATAATTGCATACACATTTATGAAATCAACATAAACAAGTTCCTTTTGTTAAAAAGAAAATTGAGAGTTTTCAAACAAAGGGAAGAAACAGATTTAAATTGCACAATACTATTTCTAGTTCTTTGAGCAGTTCTTAATTATCCATTAATAAAAATTCTGCTCATGAGACAATTGATCTAGGTCAGGGATTCTTGCATTTTAGTTATGTGAGCCACATGTTGGGACAATTCAAATGCTTCGTCGGGAGAATTCAGATGCTTATCCCCAGAGACCTCTGCTACCTATTCTGTCACAACACACACCCAGAGATTTTGATTCAGTAGGGCTGGGGTAGAGCCACTGATTTGAAGATTTGGCAAGTCATCCCCACACCACCACTCTGAATAGCCTGATGCAGATGGAGAGAGGCCTACACAGTGAGACTGATGATCTATAGTTATTACTCTTGCTATTATGCAAGTTTGGATTGTTCCAGGCAGACTTCTTTACTTAAAGAAACAACAGTAGATTTTATTCATTTGTAATTTCCTCCTATTCTCAGAAAAAAAAAATCTTTAAACTTTAAAAGAACCTATGAACCTTTAATAAACTAGGAAGAGTGGCTCTAATTCATATACCTTACTAGAGAATGCTTAAAAACATCAAATTAGGAAAATGTGAAACTGAACAACTAGAACCACTACAAAGTGACGTTCCTGTTTACCTTGAACATACATACCCATATGCCCATATTTATCACATCTGGCCAGTGGGAAATAAAAACAGTTATCTAATCTATAAATTAACAGAAACCTCATTTTCCCCCAAATTCTTCCTTTCTGCCCCCGGCAGGTATTCTCAGTGATCTGGGTCCTCTCTAGGACCCCCCCTGCTGCTTGGCCTGGGCCTGCAAAGGAAAATGGAACATCGTGAGTCATGAATTGAAGCTGTTCTTTGTCGTGAGGCGTTGGTGACTTATATTAGTTCTTTCTCTATTTCATCCAACTTCCTCAATTCCCACCTGTTTTCTGCTTCCTGAACTCTAATCTCTGGAATTTTTAAATCTCTACTTGCTATCTGAGGCACTTCTTTCCTTGATACTCTTTCCAGTCTTGGGTGTCTTAATTTTCCAGGGCTGCTTGACAAATACCATACACTGGTTGGCTTAAACGGAAGTTTATTGTCTCATGGTTTTGGAGACTGGACATCCAACATCAAGGTATTGGCAGGACTTGCTTTCTCCTGGAGTCTGTAGTGGTCCAGTGGTATCTTGCCAGCAATCTTTGGGGTCTCTTGGCTTGCATCTCTGCCTCTGTCCCATGAAGATCTGTCTCATTCTCTGGCTACTTCTGGCTTCTACTGAATGACTGCATCCAAATTTCCTTTGCTTATAAGGACTATAGTTGTATGGATTAAAGCCCACCCTGATTCAGTCTAGCCTCATCTAAATAGGATCTTTGAAGATTCTATTCACTAAGAGATTCTCATCCATATCCTGACTCATCCTGAAATATTCAAAGAAACTATTTACAAATGGGTTCATACCCGCAGGGATGAGGATTAAAACTTGAACGTGCTTTTGTGATAGACCCAATTCAATCCCCAACCTTAGGTTTCCACTTTCTGCTCTGATCTCTGCTTTGTCCAATCAGTAACATCCTGAATTCTAGTTCCAATCCTAGAGGGTTTCTCTCCCTCTCTCCCTTTCTCTTCCCCACTATCTCAATCTCTCTCTCTTTCTTTCTTTCCTTTTGCCTTTCTGTTTGCCTTCCATCTTCCCTCTTCTTTTTTTTCTTCCTCCTGCCCTTCCTTTCCCCCCTTCCTATCTTCCTTCCCACTTTCCTTCCTTCCTTCCTCTTTCCTTGTTTTCTTTATATGCATAGAAAGAAAAGTAATACTACCAGGTTATATTTATTGAACACATTCTTTGCCAGGAACACATCTAAGTACTTTATATATAATTTATTTAAGCATCACAACAATAAAATCAGATGGGAACTATTAATTCCACCAGCTCTCTGCTATACCCACTGCCCTGGGCTCAGAATGGTAAATATAAATCTGGGGTAAATATAAATCTTTGCTTAATAGGAAAAAAAAAAGCTTCTCCTACGAAAATTCAGAATATAATGGAAATTTTAGGGAACAACTCAATTTAAGTTGATGATTCCTAATTTTTAATGGATTTTACTTTTAGAGCAGTTTTAAGTTTACAGAAAAATTCTGCAGAAAGTAGTGTTCCCATAAACTCCGCTCCCTAATCCCACATGGTTTCTCCTGTTAACATCTTGAATTGTTACAATTGATGGGGACCTACTGATACATTATCATTAAAGTCTGTAGTTTACATTAGTCTTCACTCTGTGTACAGTTCTACGGGTTTTGACAAATGCATAATGTCATTTATCTGTCATTACAGTATCTTACAGAATAGTTTCACTGCTCTAAAAATTCTCCGTCCTCTGCCTATTCATCCCTCCCTGCTCAACCCTCTCCCCCCATACCAAACTCCTGGCAAACTCTAATCTTTTACTGTCCCTATAGTTTTGCCTTTTGAAGAAGGTAATACAGTTGGAATCATACAAAATGCAGCTTTTTCAAACTGGCTTCTTTCACCGAATAATATGCAACTAAGCTTCCTCTGCATCTTTTCATATCTTGACAGTTCATTTCTTTTTATCTCTGAATTATACTCCATTGTATGGAGGTATCATAGTTTGGTTATCCATTCACCTATTGAAGGACATCTTGGCTACTTCCAGGTTTGGGCAATAATGAATAAAGTTGCTATAAACATTTGTGTGCAGGCTTTTGTGTGGACATAGTTCTCAAATCGTTTGGGTCAATGCCCAGTAGCGTGATTGCTGGATTATATAGTTAAGCCTATGATTAGCTTCATAAGAAACTGCCAAACTGTTTTTCCAAAATGGCAGTACCATTCTGCATTCCCATCATTTTTATTTGCATTCTTATCTATGAGCATGGAATGTTTTCCATTTATTTGGATCTTCTTTGATTTATTGCATCAGAGTTTTGTAGTGTTCCTCATATAGATCTTGTACATATTTTGTTAGGTTTGTTTGTTCTTAAGTATTTCTTTCTCTCTTATTCTCTGATCTTTTTTTTCTTTTTCTTTTCTTTTCTTTTTTCCTTTTTTTTTTTTTTTTGTGCTTATGTAAATGGTGTTGTGTTTCCGACTGCAAACACTAGTTGTTGATTTCTAGAATACAGGAAAGCAGTTGACTTCTGTATATGAACTTTGTATCCTGTGACCATGCTATAATCATGCATTACTTCCAGGAATTTTGTTTGTTGATTATATCAGATTTTCCACTAGATAATTATATCATCTAAGAACAAAGACAGTTTTAATTCTTCTTTCTCAAACTTTATACCTTTTATTTCCTTTTCCTGACTTGATACATTAGCTAGAGCTTCCAGTATGATGTTAAATAGGACTGGTAAGTGGGCCATCCTTGCCTTGTTCCCAATGTTAGGGGAAAGCATCTAGTAAATGTTCTTTATTAAGTTGAGGAGGTCCCCTTCTATTCCTAATTTGCTGAGAGGTTTTTATTTTCTTGTTTAAATGAATGGTTGACTCCTAATATTTTTGAAGCACTCAAATTGCCTAAGAAAAGAATATGATGTACAACAATACAAAGTGAAAATAACTTCTCAGGCCAGATGACCAATCCTTCCCCCCTTCCCTATTGCTATACTGTTACATATAAAACAGACAACTGGAAGCTCCACGGACGTCCACCACAGTGTAATTAGGTCTAACTTCAGAATGCCTGCATTGAGCTACATCCTTCAAAATGCATAACCTCTTAAAGCTACACAGACATCGGGACATAGTACTAGTATGTGCTTACTTTTTTTTTTATTTCTTAGACATTATAAATATGGACAGTAGATAACTCAGCTAAGATGTAGGGAAACAAAAAAAATGATACTGAATTGTTTATTTTTGTTGTTTTGTTTGTGGTGATTTTCTTTCTTTGTTCTGTTTTGTTTTTCCAATAACTCCACTGTTAGATTGCTATACTGAATTTAAGGTTTCTTCTTTTAGGTTGAATACAGATAAAGATTTTAAATCCTTGGTTTGTTAATTGAAAACAAAATTTAAAAATTAAAGATCTTCATGGAGGAATTAGCAGCTTTCCCACCACCATTATCTACCATTTAACAAATGAAGAAATTACAAGAAAATAAACCAAGGAGGGAGCTGTTGGTGATGGTAATGTAAGTACTGGAAGCAAACCAGGGTGTCTGCAAGGGCCAAGGTGCAGAGATGGGAAGAGCAAAGAACTAAGACTGAGAAAGAAAGAAAAAGTAGATATACCATAAATATAGAAATTGGTAAACATTTTTTTTGTTTGCTTACAAGGGAAAGGGCTAAAGTACAGAAACGTTAGGGGATTTTACATAAATGTGAGATCAGATTATTTATATTATATATAAATAATACAAGTATTAAACCTATATATGGCAGAAAATCTAGAATGGGAAAATTAGGTAAAGTACCAAAAATAAATAGAAAATAAGGAAGGGAAGAAATACGATCTACAACATACAGAAAGATGGAAAACACATGTGGATTTGTATTATTCTTAATTTTAGAAATAAAGGAATTGTAAAATTAAATTTTTAGTTTCTTAAAAGGAAATAAAACACTTGATTAAACACATACTGCTTTATATTTTCTCATCTATTTTTTAATATTAAAAACTTTCTCAGGAGCCTTGATGAATTATAAAACATCGTTCTCTTTCATTAAGTTTTATAAAATTTCCTATGATTTTCCTTTGTCTTATGAATATATTAGAGCATTTATATCTATTACTTTTCTGGCATTTTCATTATTCTCTTTATCATATGTTTCTCAACACATGTCCTTTATTCTTGGCATAATTTGTCTAGGGGATGGGGGAAGGTAGAAAAAGGATAGTAAAAATTGAATTTCATATCTTTCCTTTTATTTTACTCATTTTACACTATTTCCAATTTTTAATAATAAGCTTTACGTGTTCAACATGAATGGCAATATGAAACAGAAAAAGGTTTTGCTGATTACTTAATCTGTTTATTAAAACAAATGCATTAATGCAGATTTCTGCTGGACCACAGAAACTAGTATCAATTTTGTTAAGGGACTCAATTCATAAATAAAATCATTTTATGCATGATTTGGAAATTGCTTATAAGTCTACAATCTGGTTGTACTGTGATAACTGAGATATATTTATCAGCTTTGAACACCTTTTCCATGCAGCACTATTATATTTTCCATTTTAGTACATTTTAGTTACTCTAAAAAATCAGAGTCCACCATTTGAATGTGGGAAGATGAGAGCTACTAGCATTCTCAAATTGGTACTATTTTGTCTGTAAAGTATAAACTTTTCTCCTATCAAATATAGATGGGAATATAATTTGAAGATGTAACAGATCCCACTGTCATAACCAACTAAAGATAATCTTCATAAAACAAAAACCATAAAAACAACCAAAAGATATTCTCCAATTTTTGAAACATAATAGTGACATCATAATTTAAATGACTGAAACTATTTGAGTTCTTCAGATGAAATAGCAAAGATAGGTATGGGAAGAACCACTTAAAATTTTGCTATCAATTTTTAGTGGTCCTGTATATTGTGGGAGAAAATACATATAGAACTACCTGTATTTCATATGCATTTTCTTGTCATTTTTTTCCCAGAATTTTCCAACTGTTTTCCCTTTTAACCAAACAGTTCAATGTACTTAGGGAATATTAAAGAAAAAAGGAACTCTGAGAGTTTCTAGTTTGAAAATCGTTGAGCACAGTTGAAATTTCTCCTTTTTATTCCTGGAAATCACCCCATAACCCAGAGAATGAGAAACAATTATGCAAAAACCCTTAGTAAAAATAGGAAACAGTGAAATCCCAGACCCTCAGATCAATGGAATAGTTTCAAAAGCAGCACCAATTCAGCAGAAGAGTGTGCAGGAGAAAGCAGAGAAAAGAAACCTTGCAGAAATAATCCAGAAGCAGCAAATTTCAAAAAGAACTAACAAACATACATTCCTCTAGGTCTAGGGGCGTACTCCTTGTTTTAACTGCAGACACAATGAAGCAATTTGAGAGAGAAGCATTTGTGGAAGAAGTTTGGTTCCACAAAAAGTGGGGCTAAATGAGGAAATATAGAGATAAGACATATTTATTAGAAGCAGTCTATATCTGTGAAAGCAAAGAAGAAAAGTTTTCTCACTGCGGGGAAAGAAAAACAGAACAGAACAAAAAACAGAACTCTCAAATAGCCTCTTTCCATTGGTTCGATTTAGAGAGACACACTTTGGTTGGTCCGTGACACAAAGGAAGAGTAAACCAGCACGGCAGGGGGGGGGGGGGGATACCCAATGGCATATGAGGAACACAACTAAAATCATGATGCCATAAAAGAAGTTGAAAATTATACCATACATTTCACCATGAATTTAGAAAGCATAATGAACAGCAACCACCTCTTTGAAGCAATTGTACAGTGCAAAAATGCAAGGTGTCAGGGAGAGGTAGAAAGACAAGAAATGAATCATAAACTTCAAGTGATCAAAAGGCATATGGGAATAAAAATAAAAGCACTATAAAAATGGAGAAATTGGAAGGACAACAACGGAAGAACTACTGGAAGCACAGTGAGGTAGCAAGGATTGAAGGGATAAAACTGACAAAGTAAGTTGGAAATTAATAAAGAATCAAAAAGGATTGGAGAGAAATTATAGAATGTAAGACAGTCAAAAGAAATCCAACATATGTGTAAAGGAATCACTGGGGGAGGGTGGCACATTAATCAAAGCAAATACCTAAAGATATAATTCAAGGCATTGTTGCTAAAATAAAAGAAGATTTGAATCTATGTTTTGGGAGAAAACATATGTCCTTGGGCAAAACGATCCACAATAGTAACCTCTAGGATAACATCCTAGCAAAGTCACAGGATGTCAATATAAATGAAGAACCTTTTAGTCAGGCAGTAAAGAGATCAAGTCACTTACAAGAGAAAACTATCAGACCAGTTTCACAATTTTCCAAATTCTTTCATTAGTGCTCAATGCTAGTAGGAAGGCCAAGAGCAATACTGTCCTCAGTCAAGGTAAGAGATGGACACTTTTGAAGAGGCAGGAATTCAGAAACATTGTTTCCAAGAGACAGACCTTCCTCAGGAATCTATTAGAGGTAAACTTCAGCCAACCAATATATGATTTAAAAACCAATAACTATTGAACTTACCCAGAAACTGAGCACACCCCCTTGAAAGCACATCCTTCCCCAGTGGAACCTTCAGGTGCGTGCAGCCCAGGACAGCTTGAGTGCAGCCTCATGAGAGACCCGACACCCAGCTAAACCACTCCTGGATTCCCAAACCACAGAAACTGCAATATACTAATTACCCATTGTTTTAAGTTGCTAAATTTTGGAATAACTTGTTATGCAGCAATAGAAAATTAAAACAAGTCTTACACAAGGGTTGACTTTGAACAGGTTGGGATACTAGAACAAAGGGAAGGATTACTTTAAAGAGAAGTGCTGATGTGCTGTGAGTCTCACATGTCCTCCACCTCCCCCATGGGGGAAGAGTAGGGATTGTTACCCTTTCTTAAAGCGTAGTGAGATTGGCTTCCAGCAAACCATTTGGTGCTGATATGTGTTTCCTGGATTTATAAAACATCAAGGCTCATGCTAGATCCATATTTGGAAATGGCTAAAGACAAGAGACAGTGCTGGCTGTACTGCTGTTCTGAGGGTAGGTGGTGGTGAATGGCTTTTATGCCCAGAGTTTGTCATGGCAAAAGATGAAATTTTTTACAGACAAATGTGGGCCAGGTAGGAGAAAGGGCCAGCTGAGAGATCTCTTGGTGTGATTTTGACTAAGAGAGACCCATGAGTGGTCTTACAGTATCTAACAGTAAGCATCTTTATCTGGTTGGCCACCTAAGAAGAGAGGAAATATTCACTTTAAGGAACTACACATTAGTGAGGATGTCTCCAAAGAACCCAGAAAGAGACTCTTCCCTCCCCCCCAAAAAAGATCTACTTCTCAATAACTGATATGACCAAAT
The DNA here is from genome assembly GCF_015220235.1 of Choloepus didactylus. Lineage (NCBI taxonomy): Eukaryota > Metazoa > Chordata > Mammalia > Pilosa > Megalonychidae > Choloepus > Choloepus didactylus. Next base: position 110,928,294 of record NC_051309.1, on the reverse strand, counting down.
TAAAATATCCCCACCCCTTTCCTGTAGGGGATGAAACCAGAGCAGGAAGACTGGGGGTTGAAGGTGAAATGCAAGTTGAGAAAACTAGAGAAGCAGCTGACCACTGCCCCTTCCATGCCAAGGATGCAGCAAAATAGAGCTGGGGAGGGAGAAGCTTTAGCATTAATAAACTTCGGAGTTTTGACTTTTACATGGGATTGGATATTCTAATTACCAATCCTGTGTTCTGCTGTTTAATGTAATGATTATATATACTCAAAATTAAATTTGCTGTTCAAACTGAATAAAAATAACTGTATTTCACACCACAGTAACAGATGAACAATTACGGATAAAACAGAAATTCTGTAACAATCCAAACCTTCAAACCTTGGGACAGCTAGCGATCAACAATAATACTAGGCTATATAATGTTGACTCGAACCTCACTAGCTGAGTAAGAAACAAGCTTCTCAGAACAAAACTGGCATATAGTGGCATAGTATTCATTCTTGTTCCACCATGGTATCATACAGGCTGTCCTAAGGAATAATTTCATAAAACATTTTTAGAACAACTGATAAGCCTTGACTGGAAGATAGCTAAAAATTAAGGCCCTTGATAAATTTGGTGGAAAGTATATTCTGAAATAAATTTGGCTTTCATTTTTCTTCTTTTTATCCTAACATCAGAGTATTATTCATTCTTTGAATAACAAAAAAACTTCTGATTTTTTAATTATAAAAAAGAAACAAGAAGATAAACAAATAATGAAGATTTGGCAATACTACCTCTGAATATGACACTCTTGATTACAGAGATGTAGTCTTCTGGCTCCTGCTCAGTTGAGATCTCCAATTTGCCTCCAGAGATATTTAATAATTTATAGAGCTGATCTGAACTCTTCACCCCACAAAGTAGAGTAACCACACTTTCTGTTGAATAAAGTATGTTTTCCAGAAACTGACACTTCTTTGCAGTTAGGTCTTTAAGCAGACTATTTGATAATATTAAAAGTTTACATTTGTAAGTGTTTAAACTCAGCAATTCCAAATGTCGAAGAGAGGAATTCTCCAAGCGATACAACAGGATTGCTTCCCTTTCCACAACATGCAAAAAAACTTCCTTCAAGTACAGAGCCCATTCCTTAGCATCTTCTTCATAGATCACCAGAATGTCTCTTGTGTTTTCTGTGGAAGAGGAAAATAATGCATTAATTTTCTTATAGTTGGAATGTTATGGTTATATTATTATGTCTTAATAATAAGAGTCTGATAAACTCTTTAGGAGATATATTAATTTGCTTCTACCAGAGACCAATAATCCAGTTAATATTACCACATTATAATAATACAGAATTTAAAATAATCTTTAATTTATAACATAGTTTGTGCCTTCTGTAAGTCTACACTATACTCATCTTATACAAATGTGAATTGACGGTGTTCAACAGGAATAAATGAAAGATCTCCCATTAGACTGGAAAGTATACTTTAAGGGAATGAAGCTCCCAGGCACAGATCTGCCACCAATGCCTAGATTATGCTATTAATTCAGTTAAGCCATTGCTTCTTCTTCTGCTAAATTAAGGTTGGAAAAAAAATTTTTGAAGCCCTTTCAAATGATTGTGATAATTTTGGGAAGAAATGAGGATGTTCATGAAGAACTTTAAAATTTTACTTCCAGGAAGAGATGGGGAAATAAGGCCATAGCACAGAATTTCCATCCCTGGATACCCAACACAACAAAGAAAGATAATGTTTTTTAAAAAAGGAAAGCAAAAAATTCAATAGCAGAAACCAAAACACAGGGTACTATCTCATGTCATCAACTAAAAATCTGAATCCAGGGAAACAAAGAGAAAAGTGTTGGAGCAGTACCCATACTAAATCTATCTCCAATCCCAGAGACAAACTTTTGTCTCCAAAAACCTCAAGGCACTTGTGGGTCTCTTTCTCCCCAGGAAACTGGTAACAGGGTGACTGCAGAAGGAGGAAAGTCTGTCAGGACCCTCTACATGGCAGTGTTCAAAGCTGAGTTTGGAAAACCAGCCAAATCCCACAGAATTCAACCGTATCTGTGATAGAGGAGAAGGGCCTTGCAGAGAACAATAGTAGGGTTTCATTGGAGACTACAACCCAGCATCTCAAGCTCGAGGAGCTTCACACAGGCAGATGTTCCTTCTCCTCCCCTTTTCTGTGAGGCCATGGAAAATCAATTAGAACATGGATTCTGTCTCTGAAACCATAGTTTGAAGGAAAAATTTTAAAAACCCAAATAAAATAGAAAAGGGAATTAAAAGGATAATTTTCCCACACTGTATTAAGCAAGTAAAAGTCTAAACAGAACTAAGAGAAAGATGAACAAGAAAAAAAGATAACTAATTGGTAATTATGGGGGAAAAAACTAAGACAAATAATATCAACAACAACAATAATAATAATAATAGAGAAAGTAACATGGCATGCAAAAATCTAGTGGGAGTCATTAGAAAGGAAGAAAAACTCTCCATAAAAGTCCTTTATAGCATTTAAAAAAAAAAAAAAAAAAATTAAATAAAACCAGAGTTCAAACACAAGGTATTTTCATTAAAAAAAATAATGTGGAGGAGGATAATGCAATGAGACAAACTGAGATCCCAACAATACCATTACTAAGGTAATAAATAAATTAGAAAAATAAGCAACTGAATTAGACACAGATAATATTTTAATTTCCAGCTTAAAAGAAAAACTTGATATTTTCATAGTAAATAAAATAGAAACAGGCTAAAGCAATTGGGGAGAATACAATATATAGAGAGAAGAGATTTAAAAAATAGAAGATTCAATATAAGGATAATCCAAAAACTTGAAGTAGAAAAAACAAAAGTCACATTGAAGTATTTTAAAATGTAATTTTAAAAATCCCTGAAATAAAGCAAAAGGAACCAGCTCTAAGCATCAATGGAGCATAGTTATGTTCCAGGAAAAGTTTTGAGAGAAAACATATCTTGATTAAATTTCTCTTGGTTTAGTGGTAATTATAAAAGTTCTTAATATATCTAGGAAGGAAAAGCAAGTCACCTACAAGGAGAAAAATATTATGTTGGTCTTAGATTTCTTCAGAGCAATTTCAAGGCCAGATTATAATGAAGAATTATGAGAAATTTCTTACAAAAATAATTTTATAGAATATTGCACAGCACTGAAAAAGAATGATTACTGCTACATGTAACAACAAGGATAGTGAAAGAAACAAGACACAAAAGAGTGTATACTGTATGACTTTATTTATAAAAAGTTCAGAAAAAGAAAAACAACTGATCCATGGTGATAAAAATCAGAATAGTGGTTATACGTGAGGGTAGGATTATTGAAAGAAAGCCAGCACAAGTGAGCCTACTAGGGTTCTGGGAATGCTCTATATCTTGATCTGGGTGGTGGCTATGTAAATCTATACACTTATAAAATTTATTGATTTGTGTATCTTAGATGGTATAAGTTATACTTCAATAAAAAATAAATTAAAAGTAAAGTATCAAAATAAAATTCTAGAATAACAGCTGTTGAAAGTCCTAGGACCAGCAGGGAGTTACAGTATTTTGGTAGGGAAATCTACTGGAAACAAATAAAGCAATTGTAAGAGTATCTCATAGATTTAAAAATTAGGGATATGTTAATTAATAATAGAGATTTGACAATTCTGGTAGGACAATTTGAAAAAAATTAAAGATAGATACATTATATTCTTTGGCAAGTAAAATTAACATGAAGTAAATATTAATTCCAGAAAAGCAAAACAAACAAGAAAAAAGCAGACTATGTGGATAAGACAAAGTATGTATAATCATAATAATATCAAAACTGATTAATCAATGATTTAACTAAAAGTTGCAATTTAAGTATAATAGAAAATAAGGGAAATGTCAGGTGGATTAAGATCCTTCTCTAACATCTTATATGGAACCAATAGGTAGTAGCTAAAATTAGCAAATTAAGGAATAGCAGTATAAATATATATTTTAAAATATGGATTAGAACAAAAAAAGAAACATTTGGAAAATTAAAAGTGGTTTTTATGGGGAGTGGAATGTGGTGTGGGAAGGGAAGAGCAGAGGGCTGCTGGTTTTCATTATAGATATTTTATCACTATTCTATAATAGAGATAACTTTGATCAAAACTTATATTAAAAAAATTCAACCAGCAAATATAATAACAAAAGTAAAGGAAATAAGAACTGTAAAAAATTTTGGGAAAAGACAGGTAGTATTTGAATACATGTGCCTATAGGACATAGACTAAGTACTGAGGGATTATCACTGAACTACAAAATGCAAATGTTAAAAAGCTTGATGAAATAAAAGTAATTATAGAACTGAAAAGTTAAGCAATAGGGAAGAAGAAAATGTAAATTACTAACCTCGTCTTTTATAGAATTTACTCTTCCATACAGCCTAAATTTGAAATATGAATTTTTAAACATTACCTCATTCTCTCAATATTTGTATCATCACTTTCCCCTAAACAATCATAAACAATTCAGAAAGTGAGGTGAAGAAATTTTTATCTGAAGTTCATACATGCTTCAATATTATTTTTATCTAAAAATAGCATTTAGAGCATGATCTTATTTTTAATTAAATGATTACCCTCAAAATAATCCCATAATTTTTAACACTAGTTGTTTGTGGCAGATAGTACTTTGAGAGATATGTGGCCCTTTTTCATGCTTTCATATTGCTTATAGTTTCATAGTAAACTTGTACTGTTTTAAAAAACAGTAAAGTAACCACATGTGTCAGTTTGGCTGGGTTATCATGTACGGTTGTTGGGTTGAACCCTGGCATAATTGTGTCTGTGGAGGTATTTCACAGATGGGATTAGCATCAGTTGACCTCAAGTAAAGGAGATTACCCACCATAAGGCGGGTAGGATAGCCCCAATTAGTTGGAGGTCTTAACAACAAGGACTGAGGGTTCCAGGGATCAGAAGGAAGTCTATTTCAAGGCTATACCCCCCACCTCTTCCTGAGTTTCCAGCTTAAGGAATTCCAACTCAAGAATTCAACATCACTCACACTGGAATTTCCAGCTTCCAGCCTACACTACAAATTCATACTTGCCAGCCCTCCTTCTCCCACCACAACTGCATGAACCAATTTCTTATTATAAATATATGCATGCATACATACATACTTATAACATGTTGATTCTGTTTCTCTGGAGAACCCTGACTGATGCACCATCCTTAAAAACAATTTGTAAGACATCATCATGAACACAAAGAACAAATCACCAAAACTTTTAATACACAGTTCTCTTTCTTCTTCTCTGGATATAGAGCATGAGTTTTCTATACCACTGATAGATCAATTAATATCATAGTGATTTTGAGAGCTTCTGTATTTTTATCGTACTATGAAGTTCACATATATCTCTTTTCTCACGATAAAAATAATATCTCCATGTACAGATGTTTTATCTTTCAAGTCTTTGATTCCTTTGCAATGCCTAGCGCAATTTCTTGAACAGATATTCAACAAATGTTTTTATATTTATATATACAGCTTGTGAAAAACATCTGGAAGAAACCATACGGCAATCATACACAAGTTATGTATGAATCATCAGTATGGTTCTGCTATTCTCTGTGTAGTGTATCACCCAGCCTGGATGCTAAATAAACACTGTTAATCAAACACAAACACAGTGCCATAATTCAATATTTTTATGTTTAAGGCACAGAATACGGAGGGCTTTTTTTATATTACGGTTAGCCAAAGTGAAGTAAGCTATCAAACAGTTAAAAAACAATTGGAGTAAATTAAATTAATAATAATTAAAATAATCAAGTGCTTAAAATAAATTCGGTCTCCAAGAGTTTTGCATATGTTACCTCATTTACTTCTCAAAATTATCCTGTTAAATATGTATTAATGTTATTTCCATTTTACAGATGGAAACACTGAAGTGGTATTAGAGTCAGAATTCCAAAGCAGGCAGTCTGTCTCAGGAGCCTGCACTTTTAAATCCTAACAGCGGAGGACACAATTACATTATTTAAGAGATGAATATAGATTTCTCTGTAGTGCCATGGGCTAGATTTGTCAATACTAAGCAGCCTATGAGGTCATCTTAAGTATGGAAGTATGTGAAGGCTTACTGAGAGACTGGTTTCCTCGCAAGGAAAAAGAACGCATTCCAAAACTATGGTTGTCTAGGAAGAACTTAAAGAACTTCTTGACTGTAAAATTAAAGCCAATAAAACTATAGAATAAGCTATGAGGACATATTACAGTACAGAATGAATACTCCTATGTTATATTGGTTGGGTATCATACTGGACTGACAATTGTATGGTATACTTCTAGAAATAATCACAGACTGACTTTCAAAACTTTCCAAGAAAACTATACAATCAGTCTTTCTCAATACTCTGTGGCCATTTTGTCTTAAGTTGAAAATTGAGCCTTCTTTTTTTTTAAATGCAATTTTATTGAGATATATTCACACACCATACAACCCACCCAAAGTATACAATCAGTGGCTCACAGTATCCTCACATAGTTGTACATTCATCACCACAATCATTTTAGAACATGTTCATTACCTTCTTTTAAAATTTGTAGTAGAATACCAGTAAGTAAATATACTTCTGTAAGACAATTTCCTAACCTGAGGATTAGCATTAACTGTCATTCCATTCTTCTCTATGGGTGAAATCATTTCAGTATTTTATTTTACTGGTTTAATATTTTCAATTATCATCTACTGAGACTTGCAATGTGCCACGCATGTTCCTAAGAACTTTACCAGCATTACCTCATTTAGTCTTCATGAAATCCTCATAAAACTATATTCTTATTGTACTGATGATTATGCTGAGCCTCAGAGAAGTTAAGTAACTTACCAGGGCCACAAAGATAGTAATTGATCTTTATGCTGTCATACATTCTGTCCCTATGAAACCATGTTGAGTTGAAACAAAACAATTAATAAAAGCTTTTTTAATAGCCATGGTTGTCTTTTTCCTTGTCCTAGAAAATAGAAGCTCATACTTGAGAAATATCTAGGCTTTTGACCCAACAATAGTTATTTATGAAGTCCAATAGGAGATTAGTGGCCTTGCAGTGCACTTCATGTTTTATACAGTTGAATTAAATCAATCCTAAATCAAGAATGCCCACATTATTCCCCACATTTAAAGAGGGTTATTGTCATTAAGATAGACAACTTTTATAGGCTGGGAAATGAAGCAATAAATGATGAACCTGAAATATAGAAATACAAAATTTTCATTCCTGGAAAACTTCATCACAATAAAGGGAAATTACTACTGAAGATGCAATTAGAGTCTGTGAGTAAATTATTTAAAATGTAAATCTCCAGTCTAGAAACATAAAGTAAATGACAGCATTATCCAATGGTTTTGCAGGAACAAAATAGAGCCATGTTAATTTTTATAAATTTATTGTAAAGTATTTCAGATTCAATAAAAATGCATTAATTATTGATTTATCTCACAAAATAGTATAATAAATGCTTAAATTGAAGAAAATTTGTATAAACAATTTATACCTATAATTGCTTTCACACAGAAAACAGATTATACTACATATTAGCAAAACAATGAGACTAATCATAGATCAAAATCCTTCCTTTTACATATGCACAGCATGAGATGGCAAATTTTCTTATTTTTGAATAAGATCCAGGCTCTTATCCATGTTTTGACTGTGCATAATAGAGAAAGATTGCATGATGCATCTTTTCAATATTATATTTCTCTAACAGATAACCAAAGTGCAGAATAAAAGCAGAAAATTACAAAGAAATGAGTTATAGCCATTATGGATTCAGTAATGATAACATGAACATCAATTTTGATAGAATCATATACACACACAAACATATCATTACTGAAATTATATAGTAAGTGTAACTGAATTGGCTTTATACTCTAACTTTATAGTGTTATTTCTAATACGACAGGGAACAAAACTGGCTATTTTCCAAAGGTATTAGGGTAGCGAAGTCACACTATAAGTCACAATTCTCCTCTAGGAAAGTTGGTTAATTTCATTTATTCATAGTGTCAAAAAGCATTGATTGTTTCCTGTACCTTTCATATATATATGTATGTGTGTGTGTGTATATATATATATATATAATCTGTGTAGCAGATGCTGCTGATGCACATCTTGCATCTCCCTGGCCCACCAGCTACAGCTGGGTGGTCACTTACTAAGCACACTGACTACTTCACCCTGCATTGCTGCCTGAGGACTTTCTCAGGTGCTGTGGAAGCAGGCTCAGCCTGTGCACCAGGCAGCTCCAAAGTAGGGATTTAGTGCAGAGAGTTGCATTCAGCCAGTGATGAATGGAAGCAAATGTCTAAATAACTCGACTTCCCCATCCTTCAGGGGGCAACTCTGAAGTCTGTTCTACATGGTAATCAGAAGGTCCCCAGTAGGCTTGAATTGTACTGGCCCAAGGCTTTATTCAGCTTACTAATACACACTCTATTGGCTTTTCCACCTTTTTTGTCTCACATTCCCCCTTCTATCAATAGTGCTTCCAGGGCTCATCTGCTCAATAAATTATCTGCACTCAAGGTCATTTCCCAGAATCTTCTTTAGGGGAAATCTCTATAAATATCTTATTTAACTTAGTTCTATTTTTCAAATACAAGAGGGTACCAACATATTTTAGGATTATGTTTTTCAGCTGTGGTGAAGAAGGCCCAACAAAAAATCATTTTTATACAAAGCAAGTGTCAGAATCAATTAAATATGGTAGTATTACCAACTCACACAGTCTCTTTTAAAAAAAATCATTAATTTATTTTAACTGTGATAAAATATATGTAACATAAAGACCATTTTAATCATTATAAATGGACAATCCTTTCATATTAAGCACATTGACAATACTGTGTAACTTTCACTATTATTTCCAGACTATTTTCATCATCCTAAACCAAAACTCATACCCATTTAGCAATAACTCCCCATTGCCCCCTCCCTACAACCAGGTAACCACTTTTCTGCTGTCTATGAATTTTCTTATTCTTGGTATTTCAAATATTAGACTTCATACAATATTTATCTTTTTGTGTGTGACTCATTTCACTCAACATGATGTCTTAAAGATTCACCATGCTGTAGCATGCATCATAACTTCATCCTTTTTACAGACAAATAATATTCCATTTTATGGATACTCCACATTTTGTTTATCCATTCATCTGTTGGTGGACATAAAGATTGCTTCCACCTTTGGCTGTTGTGAATAATAATGTAATGAATACTGGTGTACAAACATATGCCTGAGTCTCTGCTTTCAATACTTTGGAGTATATACCTAGTAGTGAGATTGCGGGGTTATATGGTAATTTTATGTTTAACTTTTTGAGGAATTGCCAAAATATTTTCCACAGTGGTTGCATCATTTTATATTTCTAAGAACAAAAGAGTGAGTTTTCTTATTTCTCCCATCCTACCAACACTTCTTATTATTTTTTTTACTTAAAAATTTTTAATTCAATTTTATTGAGATATATTCATATACCATACAATCATCAATGGTGTACAATCAAATGTTCACAGTACCCTTATATAGTTGTGCATTCATAACCATAATCAATTTTTGAACATTTTCATTGCCACACACTAAAAAGAATAAGACTAAAAGTTAAAGTAAAAAGAAGACCCCAAACATCCCATACACCCCATCCCTCCCTATTATTCATTTACTTTTTGTTCTCATTTTTCTACTCATCTGTCCATACACTGGATAAAGGAAGTGGCAACCACAAAGTTTTCACAATCACACAGTCACACAATGTAAGTTATATAGTTATACAATTGTCTTAAAGAATAAAGGCTACTGGGATGAGGTTCAACAGTTTCAGTTATTTCCTTCTAGCTATTCCAATACACTAAAAACTAAAAAGGGATATCTATGCAATGCATAAGAATAACTTCCAGAATGAACTCTTGACTCTATTTGAGATCTGTCAGGCACTGAAACTTTATGCTGTTTCATTTCTCTTCCCCATTTTAGTCAAGAACGCTTTCTCAATCCGATGATGCGAGGACCAAGTCATCCCCAGGAGTTATGTCCCATGTTGCTAGGGAGATTTACACCCCTGGGAGTCATGTCTCATGTAGAGGGGAGGGCAGTGAGTTTACTTGCAGTGTTGGCTTAGAGAGAGAGGCCACATCTGAGCAACAAAGGAAGTTCTCTTGGCGTGACTCTTGGGCACAATTTTAAGTAGGCTTAGTCTCTCCTTTGCAGTAACAAAATTCATAAGGGCAAGCCCCAAGATCAAGGGCTAGGCCTTCTAAATTGGTAGTCCCCAATGCTTGTGAGAATATCATTAATTCCCCAGGTGGGGAAATCTAATATTCCCACATTTCCCCCCAGTCCCTCAAGGGGACTTTGCAAGTACATTTTTATTCTCTACCCAAATTACTCTGGGATGTATTGGGGTTTCACACTAACCTATACAAACCAATGAGATTTCACTCCTTATTCAACGTTCCATGTAATTATGTTGTTTGAATAAACTGATCATACAAGTTATATTATATACTGTGCTACAATAAACATAGATTTTGCACCTAATAAACATCTCTTTCTTTGGTCTCACACAGAAGTTGAAGTTTTAAAAATACCATCAATATCCTTCTTTACACTTTAGTCTGATTTACCTTAACCCTAACCAAGTCAGCTTCGTTCATATCTCTAATTGAAGTCTGATCTCTTTTTTTGGACTCTTTAACATTTGCTGTATAGGGTAATACTGACATTCATAGCTGCCGCACTCTGGCTCTGTGTCTTAGGTGTCACACAGATACCCAAAGTTCCAGGGAATGACCAGGTTATACACAAAGAACTAAGCATCTCAGAATTTATAAATAATCATTACAACTCAGGAACAAATGTACTACTGTAAGAGCTTATAATCTAGGAATCTTTACAATAAGCCTTCCCCTGATAACCTATGCTCTCAGCTCTCAATTCTCAGAGTTTTCACATTATAGTTAGTCCATATTAGTGAGGCATTATATTGTTTTTGTTTTCATTTCTGGTTTATTTCACTCAGCATACTGTCCTCAGTGTCCATTCACCACACAACTTCACTCCATTATGTAGCAGCTCAATATACCATTGTATGTATACACCGCAGTTTGCCATTCTGTTCATCAGTTGATGTACCCTTAGGCCACCTCCATCCACTGCAAATTGTGAATACTAACACCATTATCCCCACTGTGCAAATGTCCACTCATATCCCTCTTTTCAATTCTTCCAAGTATATAATCAAAAACTGAGTTGCAGGACCATAAGGCAACCCAAAGCTTAGCTTCCTGCAGAAACATCACTCTGCCCTCCAGATGAGCTGCATCATTCTACTTCCCCACCAACAGTGATTAGGTACATCCCTTTCTCCATATTTTCTCCAGCACTTGTATCTCTGTCTATTTTTTAGAAGCTTTTATTCACACACCATACATTCCATCCTAACTAAACAATCAATGGTTTCCTGTACAATCACATAATTATGCATTCACCACCGCTATCTATATAAGGACATTTCCATTTCTTCCACAAAGAGGAAGAGGTGAAAAAAGTAAATGGAAAAAATAGAAAAAGATGACATCTAAAAAGCAACAAAAGAAAAAATAAAATTAAAATAAAATACAATTAAAAAGTCAGACACCACCACCAATGCCAAGAATCCCATACCCATCCCTTATATCCCCCTGTTATAGACATTTAATTTTGGTATATTGCGTTTGCTATAATTAATGGAAGCATATTACAATGTTAGTGTTAACTATAGACTCTAGTTTGCATTGACTGTACTTTTTTCCCCAATACCACCTCATTTTTAACACCTTGCAAAGTTGACATTCATTTGTCCTCCCTCACGTAAAAACATTCTTTTATTTGTACTTTTAATCACAACATTGACCACTCTAGGTTTCATTAAGTTATACAGTCCTAGTCTTTATCTTATATCTTTCCTTCTGGTGTCCCATATGCTCCTAACCTTCCTCTTTCAACCATACTCACAGTCATCTTTGTTCAGTGTACTTACACTGCTGTGCTACCATCACCCAAAATTGTGTTCCAAACCTCTCTCTCCTGTCTTTTCTGTCTGTCTGTGGTTCTCCCTACAGAACACGTATCTTGTTCACAAACTGTCTCAGTATCTGTTTGTCTGAGAATATTTTAAAATTTCCCTCATTTTTGAAGGACAGTTTTGTCAGATATAGAATTATTGGTTGGCAGTTTTTCTCTTTCAATATCTTAAATATATCATACCACTGCCTTCTCACCCCATGGTTTCTACTGAGAAATCTGCACAGAGTCTTATTGAACTTTCCTTATATGTGATAGATCACTTTTCTCTTGCTGCTTTCAGAATTCTCTCTTTGTCTTTGACATTTGGTAATCTGATTAAGTGCCTTGGCATAGGTCTATTCGGATCTTTTCTGTTTGAAGCATGCTGCAGTTTTTGGATCTGTAATTTTATGTCTTTCATAATAGATGGGAAAGTTTCAGTGATTATTTCCTCCATTATTGTTTCCGCCCCTTTTCCCTTCTCTTCGTCTGGGATACCCATGACATGTATACTCATGTGCTTCATGTTGTCATTCAGTTCCCTGAGATGCTGCTCATATTTTTTCCATTCTTTTCCCTATCTGTTCTTTTGTGTGTAGAATTTCAGATTTCCTGTCCTTCAGTTCATGAATCCTTTCTTCTCCCTCTTCAAATCTGCTGCTGTATGTCTCCATTGTGTTTTTTATCTTTTGTATTGTGCCTTTCATTCCCATAAGTTCTGCCAATTGTTTTTATCAAAGTTTCAAGTTCTTCCTTATGTTTGTCCAATGTTTTCTTTATATCCTTCAACTCCTTTGCCATATCTTCCCTCAATTCATTGGTTTGATTTTTGAATTGATTTAGCACATTTCTTTGAAGATATTTATTTAATTAGTTGTTTCAATTCCTATATCTCATTTGAAGTGTAAGTTTCTTCCTTTGACTGTGACATATTTTTGTTTTTTCTAGTGTGAATTATAATTTTTTGTTGTCTACGCATCTGGTTTCCTTGATTACCCCAGTCAGATTTTCCCAGACCAGATGGGCCCAGGTCTCAGAAAGAGGGTGTAATCAGTATCATGTTTCCCTGAGGATGAGACTAAGAAAGTTGTCAGACTTTCCTGTGAGGTCTTTAGGTGCTGTGCTTTTCCCATCCTGTCTATCAGGTGGTGTTTGTCAGTTCACAGCTTCTCACTGGTGTAAGGAGGTGCAGTCCCTTTAATTCTCAGTGGACCCTGTCCTGGCCAGGAGCTGAGGGAGTCAGAAGCCAAGTTTAACTTGTTTCTGCCCCCAGGCCCTGGAGTCTCAAATCTCTGAGGGAAGGCCACCATTTGAGCTGGGTCCCACCACCCCCTTTTCTTAGGTAAGATAAGCCCTTCAGGGATTTATCTCCAACAGTTGAATTCCTCCTTTGTCTGTCTGACTTTCTTAATTCCACCCTTGCCTGGGTCAGCACTGACAAGTAAAAATGCCTGAGGCTTTCTCTAATGAGCTACTTAAAATGGGAGAAAAAAAAAGGAAAAAAGAGAGAAAGCCTCTTTTCAGAGCCAGTCCCCAGTCCCCCAGTTTTGCTAGTTGACAATTGTTGGTACCCAGTTCTCTGTGCCCCATTTCTTGGAACACATTTATTTTCCAGTATTCTGAGCTCAGCTGTCTCCAAAATTCTCTGTTTTTATTTGTTTTTTGTTTGTTTGTTTTTGTTTTTTTTTTCCCCATCAGCCCTGTCTCCTCTCTGCTGGCAGTGACCACAGGGTTCCTTTCCTACTTGCTCCAAGTTTATCTGTGCTTTTAGCTTGTATTCAGTAGTCCAAATTTGTTAATTAAAACCACAATTGGAGCTTGGTTGAGTTACTTTCCCTTGCTCCAGGTAGCCTGCTTCTTTTTTCCACAGGGAAGTGTTACAACTCAGCCTGCTGTGCCAGTGGGGGAGGGGTGCCAGCTCCACAGTTTGGGGAGCTCTACTTACAGTTCTTATGCTGTGATCTTAGCTGTTCTACCCATTCCAGGCTGTTGTACCATGTGTGTCCAGTCACAGATGTCCCCAACAGTTGTGCCAAACTATTTACTAGTTTTTCCTGGCTATTTACTAGTTGATCTAGAGGGCTAACTAAATTCCACAGCTCTCTATTCCACTATCTTGCCCTGCTCCCCCAACACTTACTATTTTCAGAGATTTTTTTTCTTTTAGTAATAGCCATCCTAGTGGGTATGAAGTGGTATTTTGCACTTTTACATTTCCTTAATGACTAATGATGTTGAGCATCTTTTCATATACCTATTGACAATTTGAATATCTCTTTGGAGAAATGTCTACTCAAATCCTTGATCCATTTTTTAATTGGGCTGTTTCTTTTTGCTGTTGAAGTGTAGGAGTTCTTTATATATTCTGGATATTAAACCCTTATTAGATATATGGTTTCCAAATATTTTCTCCAACTCTGTAGGTTGTCTTTCACTTTCTTAATAATATCCTTTGGTGTGAGTCTATTTTATATATATTTTCTTTTTTTTCTTGTGATTTTGGTGAGAAATATAACAGTCCATTGCTATTACTCCATTACTACCTTTTCTTGGATTTGGTTGCTTTTTTGTAGTGTACCATTTTGATTTTTTTCCTTCCTTCTCTCTATAATTTTCCTTCTCTCTATAATCTTTAGTTATTTTCTTCATGGTTACCCTTGTAATTACATTCTCACACAGTCTTCTAATGGATGTATTCACTCTTAATATCTCCCATTTGATATCCAGAATTATCTTTTTAGGATGTCAGAATTTGATGCAAATCTATCATGTCAATTAGTCACTAATAATTTCAGTGCAAGTCTATACCAAAAGCTGAATCTTCTTTAGCTGACCTAGTAGATATTAGTGTAGGTCAAAAATTTTAAATATGCATTTCCTCAAAAAATCATGACAGATGTTTTCATCAATGGTAAATATAAGCTCTAGAATTCAGATTGCAAAATGAGAATATTGTTAAAGATCCTGGGAAGCATTCCTACAATTTTATTTTGATTACGTGGATTCTATGTGCTCCTCCAATTTTCATATTACCAGTTTTATTTCTCTATTAAAATATAGAGAATATCCTAGAAACAATGATTAGAGTAAGCATGTAATCAGCACCCCAATTCATACCCACGGGCATTTCATTAAGCTTCTGCAGCAAATGAGAGCGTATGTTCCTGATTGGTCTTGGTCTGTGATCCAAGGTCTTCTGTGGCTGAGTGGGTGAATCCAATTCTAGAATTTCACATTACAAACTCTACCTTATCACAAATACAAGCTATGCTAGTCCATATCAATTTTATGAGTAATAAAGGCAATATATGATTTCCCTTCTGCCTTATTTTTTTGCTTATTTCTCAATTGCTGAGCAACTCAAGCATGGAAGAGGAATATTTACTAACCCCTTCAATCCCCATCCCCAATAAAACTCCCTGAGTTTTCTTTTACTGAAAAGTAGCCTAATACTTGATTGTAAATATATCACAATTCTAAATAACATATACTGAAATTCCATCCAGTAGTAATAATATACAAAGTGCATTCAAAGGAATACATGGTGTGCTTTTATACTACTCATAGTGTTATAGTCTTATGAAAAGTATTCTAAGTCAACCCAAAAACAAAATTTTAAATTGAGAAAACATAAGCTAGAAAGTTTGAAAGACATGCCCAAGTTCACACCAATGGTAAACCACAGAGCTGGGCTTAAATTCACACCATCTAATGCCAACTCTGGTTTGGGTATCAAACCATACCACAGGCAATATTATTGAGAAAATGAAATAAAACTGCAGTCCTTTCCTCAGAGTTCTCAATGGAGAAGAGCACATGATCAGTTGATCAGATTAAAAAGAGAATAACTTCAATTCCACTGGCAAATCTAATGTTGCTGTCCTAGTTCTAAGCAAAAGTGAATTGTGTTGGTATTCCCTTTTATATTTGTTTTACCTCATTCTCCATTTCTTCTACTTCTTTCCAAAGCATAACATGGTGGTGGTGGTAGCAAAAAGTCAGAGAGTATGCTACTCATGGCTTGAGAGCAATGACTAAAGTAGTTCATATTTCCACTCCTGAATTCCTTTTGTGGTCTTTAGGCAGATCTAACTGCGCAAATGAATGTTTTTCAGCCTATTACTGATGTTCATAAATCAAGGATTTATGTCATGAAACTTTAGTGGGACCTCACAATGTAATTATACTGGCAAACATTTGAATATCACGAAGATATGAATGCCTTTCAATCATTTTATGTGCAGAATTACATGTGTTACATTATGATAACATAACTGAGTAAGAATTCACATTTAGCAAAACTCTGCAGAAAGTTTATCTCAAAATTTGTATCCTACCGATAGGATCAAAAAAATATTAGAAATCACTATGTACTAGAAAACATATACGTAATGAATCATTGAATAGGTTATATTTGTACTCATTTGTTGCAGGCAATACCAGCAAGCTGGTGACCTTCCCTTCCTGAGGTCTGCATCTTCTGCAGCCATTCTTGACCAGAAGGGAAATAACAGACTTAGCAAAGTGTGTCTCCTACCACTCCCAGAAGCTACTGGCGGTCTCCTGGGGCCTCTGCTTACAGTAAACATGACTCTGGGCAGAGATTACAAGTTAGTGAATGATCAAAACATTGGGTGCCTTTAAAAAAGTCCTCAACTCTGTTACAGCACTTGATACTACACTGCCCCATTCTGACTCCAGCCTCTTTTCATAATGTGGTCAAGTGCCTACTTGCTTCAGAACCATCTGTAGGACCTGAACTGAGGCCCAGGAAAGAATTAGCATGTAACTAAGCATCCAGATAATTCTTAAGTCCACTCAAGTTTGAGAATCACTGTAGTAGGGTCTTTTTTTTTTTACTGTTAGTATTTCTAGTACCATGTTTGGTGACTAAAGCCACAATTCTTATCTCTCAGTATTTAAGGTATAAGAGAAAAAATGACTTTAGTCCTCCCTATGGAAAAAACATCCAGATGGCTCATAAGTTATTTATTAAGGAACTGAATGCATGTGATTGAGTCCATGCACTAAGATTATCAACTTGCTCAAGAGCCACCTTATTTCACCAAAGTGATTGTGCTTGTCATATGAGAACCAAATCACTTCTTTCCTGACAAAGGACACATATTTGAAATTATGTATCTAAAATTTGATTGCAAGTCTGAAGTGAATATTGTGTCTACGATGTTTATTCGAAACTTTAAAAAGTAGTATAGACTGTAATTTTTTGGAAATACAATATGTAGTTAAGTGAAAGCAATTAAACTTGCTTAAGAGACTATTCCATTTCATATTAGTTTTTGTAAAGACCACTTTTTCATTATTATTAATTCCCATGTTCCAGGTGCCATATTAAGAAAATTAACAGCCCACAATTCAGGCACTAACCTGGTTACAAAAGCCAAGTTAAAAATTTAATGTTCAATTACTTTACCCATGGTTCATATTTTCTACAAGATTGAATACTAAAGTCTTTTCTGCTCTGAAATAATGAAGCATTGAAAATTCCTCATGGGGTAGTTTTCATTAATATTTGACATTTATGCACAATTTTCATAAAAATGTGAATTCTCAGACAAAGAAATATGATTTTAGAATATGAAGAAACAGGAAAAAATTATGATTAGTTATAGAATACTTCTCTACTATTAAGATGTATAAGGATACTGTCCATCAAAACCTGAAGCTCTATACTATATATGTTTCAAAGATGGAACTATGTAAAGAAAATATGAAAATAACTGTTTAAAATTTATTCTTAAATAATTTTAGCAGTCCATTTTATTTATTGAATCTTATTGCTTAATTATTTACATTTAAGCAGTGTAGACAAATAGCTATCCAAATATTGACTTTTTCTCCAGATACCAATTTTTACTCCTAGTTAGTTACTATTAGTATTAAAAATTTTACCACTTAAATCTGAGGATATTCCTATATCTTAATGTAGTTTACAATTGTAATCAAAGTTGAAAATCAGCAGCAGATAAGAGATGATAGACAGATAGATGATAGATAGATGATAGATAGATAGATAGATAGATGATATAGTTCATTCATTAGAAATTCTTAATACTTCCAAACAGTCATATTTATCAGAACAATCTTCCTTACCCTTCTATGACCCTGATCCTTAACTAGCCTAACATTTTAGAATCTTCACTCATCACTTGGATTTAAGATCAGATCTTTAGAAGTAAACAGGATAATTTTACATATCATAATGTTCATTGAAATACCTCAATATCAATTCCCTAGTCATTTATTCTTTTAATATGTTTCCTTAATAATCTTTTTACGATTATTGTAAAAAAAATTGTTGGGACTTTAAGATCCCTAAAGATTATAAATTAAAATTCCTGCCCTTAATGGGACTTATATATTACTAAAAGAAAATGGATTTGTACAAATCATTTATACCACAAGATAGTTTATTTTAAATATTTTGTTTAGACCTGTGGTTGAAGAATTTTTTAGCTTTATATATCCTAGAATTAATGTGAAACAATTATATTGGAAATAAACTATCAATAACTCCTTAAGTATCTCAAAATTACTGTGTAAACTACACTGAAAATTATAAACAATATATAGGGCTCTTTTTATGTATGCACACACAAACTCATACAATTCAAGATGAATAATATCAATATTTATTCCTGAGTGGAGGACTGTGGTAAATAATTATTTTATCCTTATATTCTCTATTTTCAAATGTTCTAATGTACATATTTTACTTTTGTAATCATAAGAAAATACTTTTTAAAACTATCACATATGGTTCCATGTATAGAAAACCAACCTGACCTGTATTTTTATCATTCAGAGAAAACAGTTTCAAAATATTCCCCTGCCAGGGTTTTATTAAAACAACGTGGGACCGTAAAATAAAAAAAGAATAGTACTTGTACATCTAAATCAGCCATTTGTCTCAGAATACCTTTATCCTTTGAGGCATGAGGATGGAGTAGGGCTTTAATTAATGGAAGCAGATAGATAGGGATTAGCAATAAAGCCTGGTAAAAGTTTAGTCAGGCGTATCAGGGAATAGCCCTGACTCCATTGTTAAAAAGCTCTTCAACCTTGGTTAAGGTACTTTCTCTATACTGCACTGCAGTTTTTTCCTCTGGAAAAACAGAGATAGTGATCCCTAATTCCTAGAGATAGTATATGAAGCCTGTATGCCAGGTTTAGGGACTGTTACCCAGAAGCCACTGATATGTACAGTCATGGTGATGATAATGATGATAATGATGGTGCTATTGATAAAAGCTATAAAAATGTAGTTAGTCCCTAATATACATGCTTAAGATCTGGTGTTTTACAAGCATCAACTTATTTTAACCTTATAACAATCCTGTGGAAAAGTGCTTTTATCTCATCTTGCAACTGTGATAAATGAAGCATGGAGAAAGCAAATGCCTTACTAAAGTTCATATATTTGTACCAGTAAGAATTGTCATAGCAGCACAGCTGGCAGCATTAATAATAAAGAATGTTAAACTGGCAAAAGCATTAAATGAGAACAAACAATAATGGGATCTTCGTTTCCGTTTGGCTATTGTAACTAGAAAAATGTTCTAGTGATGAGTCAGTACATATTTTGCCAAAGATGACTACCTAAGGGTTACATTGATATGCTCTTCATATGTTATGAAAGCCTATTTCTTCATGGTTATATCAACTGTTTTAACTAGACCTGATGGCTAGAGTCCCATCTATGATATTCATGCTTCTCTTTGCCCTTACTGAGTTCACATATGTTTAGGAATCTATATTAGTTTCCTACTGCTGCTGTAGTAAATTACCACATATTCAGTGGCTTAAAACAATGCAAAATTTATTATCTTACAGCTCTGGAGATCAGAAGTCTAAAATGGGTTTCACAGGGCTAAATCAAGGTGTCGGCAGAGCTTTGTTCCCCTGGAGGTTCTGGGGAAGAATCCATTTCCCTGTCTTTATGAGCATCCACGTTTCTTGGAACATGGTCCCATTCCTCCATCTTCAAGTCACCAACCGCAGCTTGAGTCTTTTTCATACTTCCATCTCTCTGATTCCCTCTCTTTTGCCTCCTTTTCCCACTTATAAAGACCCTTGAGATTACATTGTGCCCACCTGGATAATCCAGGATAATCTTCCCATCTCAAAGTCAGTTGATTACCAATCTTAATTCTATCTGCAAACTAATTCCCCTTTGTCATGCAAGATAAGACATTCACAGGTTCCCAGCTGTAGGACATGGACATGATGGGGGGGAGAGGGGTATTCTTCTCCCAACACAACATCTGAACACTGTGTATAGATTATTTCCGTCTGTCCCTTTCTGAAAGCCTTCTGAGGTAAAATGGATATATGTGCAAGTTTACTTTCTGCTTCTACTTCTCCTTGCTCAATGTTTGTAGGATAACCCTGATTAAATAGCTAAAATGATCATTATTTAGATATCTTGAGCCAAAGCAAATGATACATTAGAAGAATTTCCTAAGAGTCAATTAGTAGGGGTTTGAAAATTCCTTTGAGGATGCAAAACATTAGGCAGATGCAAACTATTAGCTCTACATTCTGAAAGTACTCTTTATATCCAGCATTTTATAATACATTTTAATCATATTTGTACTACAGCTTCAATGATTTTAAGTACCTTAATGGTTGCCATCATTAATGATGCTGTTTTTCTAGCATTGTAGATATTTCACTTCCTGTTATTTCATTCATTTCCAAGGACCTTGAAGGTAGCAAAACTTTCTAAATTTTGACTATACTCATTTGGAAACTCTGCTTCTCTCTTTTATTCCTCATAAACAATCTTTCTAAGTTGATCTGCTAATAGGTATCAACATCAACTTGTATATACATATATATAAGCAAATTTTCTTATTAAAATTACTGCTCTTATTTACTACAAAAATGGAAATGTCCATATGGGACCTTTCTGATATGTGCGTATATATGTGTTTGTATAACAATGAAATGAGTTTATTTCAGAGTGGCATATAGTAGTAAAAAATTTCCTGGATTCAAATTCCAGCTCTATCACTGACTAAAGCAAAATAATTAACCTCTCTGAGCCTGAATTTTCCACTTGTAACATACGGATAACACCACCTATGAAATCAGTTGTTTTAAGGATTAAGTGAGACAACTATGTAACACACTTATCATAGTGCCTGACACTGAGTAGGCATAAATAAGACTTCATTTCAATTTTCTGGAACGTAAAATCTGTTTTGAGAACGTAAAGTTTGTCAGTGAGTGGGATGCCAGCTCCTGGAAACACACTGACAGGACAATATATGGTAAGGAGTCATAGAGCGAGAATGTTATTCCCTTTAGAATACTTCTGCAATCCTGATGATTTCCAGGACAATGGCGTCAGTTGAGGGCTCTTTTGACTCGATGAGCTCCAACACTATCAAAAAAGAGAGTAAGCTATAAGTCCAGATTCTGTCTTCACTATAATTATTTCAACACTATCTTGTTTTCAATTTGTTTCTTTGTATGGTCACCTTCTATTTATGGCAAGTGACAATGGTTTTTCATTTATGGTAGTGATATGCTAAAGTACCCTTTAAAATATATTATATTTTAGTTGAAAAAGAAGTCAGTCTAAAGAAAAATGTTTCCTAAACAAGAAGACAGGTAGTGGAACCAAAAATTAGTGAGGGCTTATGAGAATGACTGACATTTGCAAATACTATCCCAGGGGGCTATACCCATGACTGCATTCTGAAAAAAAGTGATGACTTTCTGGAACAGCAGATATGCACCAGGAGTCACCCCCAGTATTTAGAGGAAATACTTTTTAGCTGTAGTTCACCGAGGCTCACTAGTTCTCACAACTGAATTACTCAGGCCTCCACAGGCTTAGGGTCTTGAACTATCTGATGTTGGGTTAGGGTAAAGATAAAAAGAAATAGAGCCATTCAGCATCTCCCATCCTGATTTCACTTAAATTCAATCTCTGGACTTGAGCCACCTTTTTTTGTACCCCTTGAACATATAGCACAGGAGATCAAGAATAAATAGTTGAGGAATGAATGAATGAATAAGGGTTAATTACCCCTGTATAAGATTATATTGGCTTTAGTCCACTCTTCCTCTATAAATATCCTCAATCCTGAATGTCTAGTGAAAGCTATCTTCATCGATTCAGTAATTTTCTTTTAAGGTAAAAGATACTAATTTAATTATTATTTTGAGCCAAGTAGTCTCTTGAAAAATTAATGTTATCAGTATGTATATAATGCCCCCTGGGCATCAAAGAGGTTGCATGGTTTGTAAAATGTTAAAAGTTAGTTATTGATAGAGCCAGTACTTGATCCAAGGCTCAGAAAAACTATTCCCCATGTTACTGAAAACTATTCACAGTCTTTCTTTAGGTAATTGATAGTGTTGTATGGAGAATGATCTAGTCTTTACTCATGTTTTGTTTTTAAACATTGTATAATAATTTTTATATGGAGAGATATTGAAATATTTACAAATGATACTTCAGTAAAAATCCATACAAATGTAACTTTAAAATGCATATGCAAATACTAAATCTTAAATATTTTAAAGCTACAAAGCTGAACAAAGGAAAGCATTGGAAGTAAATATAGGAAATTAAAATCTAGAAGTACCTATGTCACAAGTCTTTATTACCTATGTTCAGTTATGTGCATGTACTATCTTAGAAAAAATAAAAACTAAAATAATGTGTGTTAATCTTTTAGACTTACACGGAGGATATTAAATTCCTTGTGCTTTTAGAACATAAGTTTAGTTTTTCTGTTTGCTCCAAAAGATATTTTAACTAGCTAAATTGTCTAGGTTATATTAAAAGGATATAGAAATCTTAGTAAAAATAACTATACTTACTTGCTATCAGATTAAAAGTTAATTTAGTATTGGGAAATGCCTTAAAATTCTCTTTGTGTAAAAGGCTTCATGATTTTGTTAGATTTTTTGTAATCAAAGAAAGCCCCTTTTCAAACCAAGCAATTTGAAAAAGAATGTTGGAGCCAGTGTAACAATCCAAAGTTAGATATAAGGACTCCAAGGATACTCAGAAATGTGGCATTGAGAATGCTCTAGAAATAAGGCATTCAGAAATGGCTACAACTTTCTTTATACTTTTTCATTAGTTATTCACTCTAAAGTCATTCTTTTGACTGGCTAATCAGCAAGCAACTATTAATGTGCTTATTTCTGCTGAATGGTTGCCAGAGTTTACCCCTTCTTTTAAAGAGCATTCAATGTATTTTAGTGGTAAAAGTTATTGTTATATTAATGTTATTTTCTACATGACATGTTAAGTTAGTCAATCTCTAAGACATAAAATGTATTTTCTGTCTAAATTACTTACATTTATATCAGTTACTGTTATTTTATGGAAACAAATATTTTAGCAGTAATTCATTTGGGTAACTCTTAACAGCCCATATGTTTGTTTCAAGCATATGTTTCATTGTCAAACATTTCTAAAATGAAAATATTTTGTTTATAGTCATTGTAGTCAAATTGCTCTTAATTTCTTTAATATTTTAATGAATGAATATCCTAATATTTAAACAATGAGATGCCATTTACAGAACTTACACAATTATCAGTTAGGTAGCAGGTTTATGTAGTCTAACATCTAAATGCCTGAAAATCATTATATCAGATGCACATTATTTAAATATCAACTACATGCACACACACACACACATGCTCAAAAATATTATTCTGTATAGAACTCTCTTAAGTACATTTGTATACTGAAAAATTCAAGGTATATTATGTTTTTAATAAGTTATATCTAGGAAGATCCTTTAATGTGATCAGATTGAAATGCTGTTCTCACAGAAATAATACTAGAAAAGTATAATTCTCTTTCCTACTTCCATTTTATCCACACACATTACTTTTCCTAATAGATAGTCACCTTCTTATTTTCTCCCCATTTTCTCTAGCACACTCACATCCCACAATCATAACTCCCTGCTGAAAAGGTAGAATTAATCATAAGGAAATTAAAGAAATAGGAAAATTGCATGTGCCCTCCTCAGCCTACCAATGCAATTTTCCCTACTTCTATATCCCCTTCAGTATTTACTCCAGTCATAAACTATCTCCCTTTCACTCAATCAAACTGTGGCCAGGAAAGGATGAGAACTTTATTTACACTATGGTATACATAATTCTAGGGAAAACATAGCTTAAAACACAGCTACCAAATACTGGCTGAAAGAATTATTTCCATTTAACTGGGATGATATCTTTGTGCCAAAAAACTTATTTTCTACCTATGTTAAAAGCTAACAATGCATCCCATGGTTAAATATATTGGCAAAACAATGGATTAGAGGAAATTGAAAATTCATTGTTAGTTGTAGAATTTCTCAGATCTTTGGAATATTCTAATATGCACATTCAAAACTTATTTCACCACAGAAAGCTTTCTCAAGGGTCATATATGCTACAGAACACAGTTGGAGCAACATAGTACTTTAGTATCATGAAGCCCTGGAAGAGTAAGTTCAGGTGTTGCAGGTTTTGGCCATCAGGTGAAAGATGTACATGTCACAAATCTTAATGACCCACCAGCCAGTCACCTACTCCTTCAGCAACAGACATGAGAATTATCAATTACATTGTACCTACTAAGCTCCAGGATTATTATATGTTATTTCATCTTTTGCTGATGAAAAAATATAATGTATATAGAGGTCTTGTAACTGAGTTACCTACAATCATAGAACTCCCAAGTGATGCAGCCAGGCCTCAAATTCAGAATGAGGAACCAAAGCTCAGGTTTGTGTATATATCAGATCATAAACAAGTCATAAAGTGATAAAATATTACCTATAGCTGCAAAGTACATTTTAGTGAATCTTCCATATTTTTTTAAGAAGCAGAAATACATACTAAGTGTATTAATGGCTGATTTCTCAGCATAATGACTCTAAGAGAAATAAAAACACAGTCCCTGTTTTTTTTTTCCCCATAATTACAAATAGTGCTTAACTATACATTTCTCAGAGCTAGAAATTTGCTTGGGTGAAAAAGTTCTTTCTATAGGGGGAGATGTCTGCTGACCCTCAAATATATGGGCGAGGGAGAACATAGATTTATACCCAATAGGGAGTATAACAATATGTAACCAGTTCTGAATATATCACTAAGCATTATCTATACAACTGTATATCAACTATTATTTTTACCTATATTATGATATTAGAAATGCATTCATCACAAAAGTCTTGAGGAAACTGAGTCAACTCAGTTATAATCCAGTTTTGTTGGATTTTTGGTAATATGTAATTTAGCTGTGGAGTATGTGTCTTTCAGGAATAAACAAAGAAAGAAAAGTAACCACATTATTTTGAAAAATGATGTCTAGAGTTAAAATATCAAAAAGGGAAAAATGTTCTTTAAACATTGACAATTTTCCCTGAAGACAACATCTAAAATCATGTATTATCATATAAGTTGTTTTCATAGCAGAACATACGTCTCAAGTTCAACTTCTAGTGAGTACCCAACGACACATGTTTAGAAATTACAGCATTCAATGCAGTGAAGAGAAAAGTTACTCAGAAGAATAGGAAAGAACATTTATATTAGGTTCTCAATCCTGACATTCACATGTATGTGACATGAACTACTTACATTCCTTCTAATAAAAGTGAGGGTTGAACACTACCTCATGCTGAAAGTAACAATATTTGCCATTTGTTGAGCACCTGTTATACTCCAGGCACTTTACATACTGAATTAGATTTCATCATCATGATGTTCTTATAAAATAGGAACCATTTCAGGAATAAAGAAATTGGATCTTGGAGTAGGCTAAGTTACTTGCTCAAAGTCACATGACCAGTAAGTGACAGATCCCATATTTGAGTCAATATAGATTGATAAATATAGATATCAGTATATAGAGAGATGATATAGATAGAAATGAGATGTATAGATGGGACATGACCGAGACAGACAGAAAAGAGAGGGAGATGGAGATGGAGATATATATCAGCCCATATATATGAATACAACTTGGGTAAATATATTTTAAAATAACACTTATCAATGTTAAATTAGAGAAATGTATAGGAAAACAGGTGAGAGATTAGAGTGATTAATACTGGTCTGTAACACAAATAAAAATCTTGATATATTTTAAACTGCAATTCTATATGCATATCCAAACATCTTTAAAGATATATTTTAAATTACTTGGAAAAAAATCATTGCATGTTTTCTTTCACTTCCAATGTCATCTAAAGTTTAATGGTAATTAATTTTTAAAATTAGATATTTTACTTCCCATAATTTCAGTGCAGAGCGGCCTAATTTTCTAATCATGACTAGAGGATGAATTTGTGATAAAATATTCATCGAAAATACATTTTAAACATAGAAAACAGTATCACAGAACTACGTCAAAAAAGTTCACCCTTCATGTGATTATAACGTGGTCAGATTGAAATGCTGTGTTCTCCCAGAAATATACTGGAAAAGTATAATTCTCTTTCCTACTTCCAATTTGTCATTTGACTTTAATAAATCAATTTACTATATATTTATTCTGAGATCTAGGATGTTTTATACCCAGAAACTTCTATCTACATTAATTAATTAGCAGACTTACTAGCATACCAAAGTTAATTCTCCCCAAATTAATAAATAAATAAATGGAATTCCAATGGAATTAAAGACATCTATTTTTGCTTGTGAAGATCCTGCAAGCACGAGATGGCTCAGGAGCTAGCAATTCTTGATGTCTTCTCTCCAGATTGATCTTAGTAGTGCATTGCAGATGCCAACAGTTAGTTCAGTGACTTTCTGATTCCCCAGCTTCCTGCTGGTGACAGAGATAACAGATTCCCATGATGGGACAGTTAAGAAAACTATTCCTGGTGACCCAGCCTAGAGATTGCTCCTGAAGTCCTTACATGAATTTTGCAAAAACCTAATTCCCCATATTAAATTCCTTTCTGCTTAAATTGTTGGAGTGCTTTTATTACATACATCTAAGTTATGAGTTACAGAACATCCTAACTGTTTCATGAAAGGGAGGAACAGAATTAGATAAAATAATCTTTAAGTGGGAAGTAGAAGCATGGAAGAATAAATATTTAATCATAGCCAAGAGAATTATAGAAAAGATTTCTTTGGAAAGCTTTCCATAGCAGATATTGGCTTTGGAACAAACAAATTCATCACTGGAACAGAACAGAGAATAGAGAATTCAAAATAGAGGTTCCAGTGTACATGAAAATTTGCCACATGGCAAAGGGAGTATTTCAGTTTAATAGGGTGAGTATGGTTTATTTAATAAACGTTGTGTTCTCAATTGATGGCCCTTATCTAAAAACTGAATTTGGATTCCGCCGCATGCCATACACAAAAATAAATTCTAGGCACATTATATATGCAAAAATTAAAATCACAGAAAAAATGTCGACTATTAGATGTGTAACATAGGAGTTGGTAAGTCTCTTTCAGCCAATAAAATAAACAGAAGCTGAAAGAAAAGATAGGCATATTTGACTCAATGAACATTAAAAATGTTCAATGGCAACACATATCATAAAGTAATCTTAAAAATGATACAGCTGGAAAAATGTTTTTGATACATAAGACAAGGTTTACTTTTTCAACATATTACTTGCTCTTACAAATTAAGACAAGAGACATAATAGAAATATCAGTAAGTGATAGGAATAAGTAACACACGGAAAAGCAATCCAAATGCTAAATGTATTAAAAATTAAAAATTCTCAGCTTCAAGAGGAGTCAGAAAAACGAAAATCAAGAAAATAGTAAAATGTCACTGTGGAAATATCTCTTACTGGTGGAGAGGTTCTCTCTAAACTACTGGGGGGATTGTGAATTTTGCTAGCATTTTTATGAATGTTAATCTGATAATACCTGTTCTATGGTATGTCATGAGAAGGAAATCAAATTGCTAATGAATTTCATTTGAAGTTTTTTCTGAATTTTGCCCATCAGCAGATGGAAACATGTAAGATTAATCTGACATCCAAAAAATATGTGCATTCTACACTCTTTTTCAGGGAATTCAATTTGAGCTCACTGTCATTTATCAAAATCTTGCATGGAACAACTAATATGAAACAAAAATTGCGTAAATGTACATTGTTTTCAATCTGTTTGAATGTGTTTTTTGTTCAGCAATATTCTGTTTCTTAGACTCAGACAGGAACACTGCAGTTGGATAGACTTATTCAGGTTTGGGGTTTTATTAAATGGGTGTGACACAAAAAGAGATGAATCAGGGAGTTGAACAGTATGCAAAGATAGGATTGTAATAGTAATCAGTGGAGTCCAATTTGGATGAAAAGGGAAGGGATGATCAATAGAAAGTAAAGCCGAGATATAATTCAATATTGTGCCAAAATTTTCACAAAAACAAATATCAATTACTATCTATTGAGTTCCATACAAAAAAAATTAAAAAACAAAAACAAAAATGGAAGAAAGAGGGAAGAAAAAGAAAGGAAGGAGGAGGAGATCTAGAAACACAGAAGAAAAGAAGGAAAGAAGAAAGGGAAAAGAATAAGACAGAAATAGTTAAACATACGAGGAAATGTGTATATTAGAATGACTTCCTAATGGAATTTATGAAACTCTTCTCTGAAAGTGTCCACAGGGGAAGATCCTGTTTCGCGTGATGCCATCATCATTTTAGTACAATTAATTGCTACAGTAGCACAGAACTTAAAGCAGAAATAAAAATAAAACCATTCCTTGATACCATATCCCCTCCAGCTACTGCTATCTTCCACACTCAGGCAGCCATGTTTGCAAAAGGGCTGTCTGTATTTCATCCACATCCTCATCTACCTTCACCCTTCAATCCATTCCAATCTGCATCCCACCTATTCTACTGCAGTTACTTAACTTCTCTTCCTGAGATAATCTTTTAAGTTCCATGATGCCCTAGATCCTAATATCAAATTGCTTACTTGATATCTCAACCTGAATGTTTCTCAGGCACCTTATATATAATATGCCCCAAACTGAAATCTTGATGTTCTCTCATGTCCTTCCAATCTCCTCCCCCTCCTCCTTCAATCCTTTCCATCAGAATGAATGAAAAGTTCCTGAGCCTCTCAGTTGCCTATGCCACAAACCTAGCAGTCACTTTTCATCACCTTTCTCCCTTATACTCCATATCACAAAAGCAGGTAAGTAAGTTTTAATAAATCTGTCCACGTCTCTCTGTCTTTTGTTGGTTGGTAAACTCCTGATTGTTCACCAACTTCCATTTGTTGCCCTTCTCTAATTCATCATACCAATAGCAGCTCATGTGATCTTTTAAAAACAAAAATCTGATCACAGCATGCCTCTGTTTTAAAACTCTTCACATTATACATAGGAGAATTTTTATGCCAGTTTATGCAATTTAGTTTCTGTTTATTTTTCTGTCTCTTTTGGCCTTCTCTCCCTTGAAAATGTTTTATCATTCTGAATCTCATTCCTTCACCTATATCATTGCACTTAATTGCTTACAATTGAACTTATTTATTTGTGACTATCTCTTCAGTTTAACAAGACCACACTGAATTCTGATCTTTTTTTCCAAGTTTGTTATTAATCCCATTCTTAACACATGATCTGTAATTTAATGAGAATACTATACTTTCTATTCTATTACTGATAAATAGGTTGGTAAACAACCTATCTGTGAATACAACATGTATTCTGTTGCTTCAGACTTATATTAAGCCACTGATGTTGTCTGTAAGGTTTTCATAGTGGCCTATCATTGATGCCATTTTTCTTCATATGGCAGGAACATTGCAATAGCAGTTATTAAATAATGCTACTTTCATGCCTCCTCTTCCTCTTTTGCTAAGATAAATGTTGTAAGTATTCTCTCAATATGTATACCTCACTTTAAATATATATAAAAAATCTCCCAGAAGCATTATGCTCTAAATTTTTCAGTTAAGACATCCTATTAACAAAACATGGAAAAACACTGTTGTTATAATTTTATAACTACATAACTCAAATCTCCAAACTTCATAAAGTAACAGTTTTCAACTCTTATAATATTAACACTTGATTGGATTATTGACTCACCAATTCTAAGGACTTCACATCTGGAGACTTAAAAATTGCATGGGCTCCCTTTTAATTTCAGTATTAAAGCCAGGAAACTCCAAAATATTCTTATCTGGAGATCGCTAGACTTACTGACAGGGTACCTTCTCAGTATATAAAAAGGAATTGACCTTACTCTCAGTTTGTTTAATTTTCAATAGAAGAAGAATAACAGGCATAGTTTTAACAATAGCAATAACAGTACAGAAGAGAAGTTATGGGAACAAACGGCATTTTTTTAGAAGTAAAGGTACTCTAACCCAAACTTTTTATTCTACAAGAAAGAGAAATTCACTCAAACTAGCTCACGTAAAGAGAAAATAATTGTAAGGGTAACTCATGGACAGACAAGATCAGAAAAACAAGCGCAGCTGGGTCTGCCTGGAAGTGAAACTGGGAAGTTGGAAACCAATTAAATAAACTAAATAAAATGTTTGATCATTGTAGAAAATGTGTATACCTTAGGGATTCTTCAGAGAGTACCAGGAAACACTCTACAGGTCATCATACTAGCGATACTGTAGAATTGTAATTTTTGTGTATCCCTTCTAATGATAACTTAGAAATTCCAACAGTTTATGAATGTTTTCATAGGAAAACACAAAGATTCATTAAATATTTTCTTATAATTATACTGTACAGTATAACTTCTAGTCTGGAGTGGGTGCTACTCTTCTAATGTTCACACTTAGCAAGGTATTATGTTATCCATTTCATATGAATTCAAAGTAAGAGCACAACAAATTGCAGCCATTAAAAGAAAGCCAAAATTTGTGACTTTGACACTGTTATTCCTCCGAAAGTCAGGCATGTTCCTATCAATAAATTGGAATGATTAAATAATAAGAATATTGATCCTAACCAAAGAATGAGGCTTTTCTCTCGGCCTTGATCATGATCTAAAAATGAGGTCTCTGGTAAATGGAGTTCCAAGTCAGGAACTGTTCTTGTATCTTGCAGTATGCCTATTCATAATGTGGAAAGCATATAAACATGTAGCAATGGAAATCGCTAATATGGAAAAGTGACAGAGTAACTTAGAAGAAAAGAAAATATGACACATAGTATTATAAAACAACTTATTTTAATGAACTGGATACAAAGAAAATCTTACAAAAGACCACAAGGCATTGATAAATTACTCCTTATGATTACAAAGAAAAGTGGTCTTTCTGGATTATTTCAATGTGAAGCACTTGGAAACAACAAAGAAATTTTTGTCCAGTGGTAAATGTCTAAAAGAGTCATTATTTTTCTCTGAGTGAAAAATAAATACAGGCGGGGTATAATTCCATACAATATCTGATATTTTCACCACCTGGACTATCTCAGTGTCTGCAGTCAAACTTAGATACCATTCCTTGTATTTAAAACAGAAAAGAATCACAAGGTACTGTAACAATTTTTTTAAAATAACAATTTCTGAAATGTTTGCCCTTTGTAGTGTTATTTCACAGCTGTTTCCAAAATTACAGTAAGACATTCTGTTTTTCAACCCAGCAGTAAATATTGTGGTAAAATAGAGTCCTTATAATTTGGAGAAGTATCCCATAATTCTCTGTTCAATGTTTATTTTTCATATTTTTTATTTCATATATATATTTCATATATCTAAAAATGCCTGTATACACACACACACATATATATATATAGAGAGAGAGAGAGAGAGTGTCACAACTGGTACTCTGTGATATAGTAAAATACAGCATGCTCACATTTTGCGCCATTAATTCCTGCTTTATTACTGTACTACACTATTTTTAATGCTCTTTTAATAAATATATCTTTAGATTTTTTCATTACAGATTCAATTTTTCTCTTCTCAAAACTATTAACTGTATTATTTCCCCAAGGATAAGCAGTATCTTTCAATAGGAAGACATACCCCCCCCGTTATGATTGAATTGTGTCCCCCCCAAAAGATATGTTCAAGTCCTAGCCCTGATCCCATGAATGTGACCTTATTTGGAAATAGGACCTTTGAAGACGATATTAATTAAGATGAGGCCAAACTAGGTTAGACTGGGCCCTACACGGATATGGCCAGCAGCCTTATAAGAAGAGGAACTTGGACACAGTCAGACACAGAGAGAGACGATGACCAATCGATGGAAGCAGAGAATGTGTAGATTCTGGTCCAGTGCAAGCATGGCCCTGCCAGTACCTTGAGTCTGGACTTACAGCCTCTAGAACTGTGAGACAGGAAATTTTGGTTGTGTTAAGCCACCCAGTTTGTGGTATTTTGTTACAGCAGCCCTAGGAAACTAAGACATACCCTAATTTTTTTGATTTGGGACCTTGATTGCTTCATTAATTAAGTTTTCCCCCAAATCAACATAAGGCAGTTTCTCAAAAAGAACTCTATTCTTTATATGTAATTATGACATTGCTGACCAATGACCTAAGAACTAAAATAATAACTAACATGTGTTAAGCAATTACTGAATGCTATGGCACCCTGAAAATCACTTCACATGTATTTTCTCTTTTAGTCCTTATAATAGTTTGAAGCTGTATGTTCCTCAAAAAAAATGTTCTTAAATCTAATCCAATGTGGGTGTAAACCCATTGTAAGTAGGATCTTTTGATGAGCTACTTCAGTTAAGGTATGACCCACCTCATTCAGGATGGGACTTAATCCTATTACTGGAGTCCTTTATAAAAGGAATGAATACACAGAGACAAAAAAAAAAAAAAAAAAAAAAGGCATGGGAAGCAAGCTGAAATCAAGGAAACCTGGAAGAAAAGGGAGAGATCAACAAACACTGCCACGTGCCTTGCGATGTGGCAGAGGACCCAGGGATCACCAGCAACACGTCTTCATATTGATCATCAAGCAGTGCCTTGATGTCTTGATTTGGACATCCTTACAGCCTCCAACTGTAAGCTAATAAATTCCCATTGTTTAAAGCCAACCCATTTCATGGTATATGCTTTGAGCAACCTAGGAAACTAAAACAATCCTCAAAACAATTCTATAAAGTAAATGCAATTGTTCTCCCTCATTTTAATGTACAAACTGCAATAATGACAAATTTAGCTATTTATCTGAGATCACAGAGCAGATAAGTAATGAAGTTGGGACTTGATCCACGGCAGTTTGAGCCCAAAGGCCACCATAAATCAGGCATGTTCACCTATGATATATGTTTGGATAGACGTTGGCAGAAAAGTACTCTTTATTATCCTAACAATAACACCAAATTCCCTGATGTTTAGGCCTGAAATCCTCAGTAATTAGATTTTATAGAATTATTCCATGTTAAAGTGAAAATACCCTAGAAGAGCTATGCCTCTTTAGAATCTCAGCAAAAATCACTATCAGAAGCTGTCCACTCTGGTCTGAAGAAAGCATATTTTGCCAGTTATCAGGATAGAACCAGGGTATTCAATCAGTAGGACATATTTTGATTGTTAGCTATGTTGCAAGATTGCAGTAAGAGCAAAAAGCTTCAAATCTTCAAGCTTTAAGCCAAAGGGGAGCGACCTAGACAAATTATATTCCTTACAAGGTATTTATAAGCACCAAGCACATGGTGGAACATAGATGCTAGTTCTACCTTCCCATATTACCTGTTTTTAAATTAATAATGTACTTAACTCTTTCCATCAGAGGCATCAAATACTGTCAATAAAAAAATACAAAAACTATGGGGTGGGTAATAATCTCTTCAATAAACAAGCAGTCAGTTCTTAATGAAGGTAGTAGTTTAAATTAAATAAGATATTACTTTAAGAATCAAACAGATAGAATCTTTTGGACATTGCAATACAGTCTCAAGTTATTTAACATAAACCACAAAATACATTCTATGTGGAGTTTTCCTCCATTGTATGTTGTTTTTACACTGTTTTAGTACTGACTATCATATGTTTTCTTCTTCCATTAAAGGACAAGTTGGACACTCAGCAGTTATTAGATCTCCCTACACAGATGTGTCATTACAAATCAGCCATCCACTGCTAGAAATACAGTATCTTCCTAGGCATGCTGCTGTGCTTACCATTTTAAATTGTGTTTATAATTTCAGGTTCATATTACTATGCTACTCTTGTGGGGAGATAAAAGGTTGTTAGCAAGTTGATGAATGAACTATTTTTATCTAGTTACTAGGAATGGGATCACCAGCAAATCACTCCCCTGGGTTTCAGTTTCTTCTCTAAAATGAGGCAGTTGGACTAACTGGTCCCTACCATGCTACATGAAGTTCAAGTTAAAACCCAAAGCAGAAGGAAAGGACTCACAAAAAAAGAACTCCATAAAAAATATGGAATACTAAGAACTAGTTCTTTAGAAGACTTCTCATATCAAGAAAATGGTCATGGGTTAATATCAAAAGACTGCAAAAGAAAAGTTCCATTACTTCAGCCAAATAGGAAGGAACTAAAGCAAGTTATATTGACAGGGACCAAAGGAAGGTGGGGTGGTATTGGGATGCTTGGGGGGAAACAGAAATAATCAGAATGAGATACAAGTTCGTTCACATCACTTTGGCATTGTTCACTAAAACAAGCGCTCAAAGTAGTACTTGGGTATCAAGTGAAGTAAAATTCACTTTCTGCCTAAACTGCTCAATCCAGAAGTTTGAAACAAATTGTACCCCATTCAATTTAACTAAATTATTAAGCTAAAGTAAAATAGCTTACCTGCTCAAGGTTGAAAAGACATGGCTAGTTTATTTATAGAGGCTATCAAAGGCCACAGAGCCACAGTTTTCAAGGATATCAATGTTCAGTATTTGAAATGTTAATATATTAGGATATCATGGGCTCTAATTCCTTTCTTGTCATTTTCCATTGTCACAAGTGTACTTCCCATTTTAACTAAAAAGCAGTCTTTTTAATTTATATATTAAAAAATATTCTAGCCAGGAGAAGCAGCTAAAGCCAAAATTACATTATTTTAAAAATGCTAGTAAGCTATTAAAACTTTAATTCTAGTCAGCAAATAAATAGAATTTCATTCAGCCTGAATGTCTCCAGTAACCTTGATACCTGAATGAAGCCTTTTTTTAATTTTAAAAATTGAACACTTTTAATAATATTATACAATTCCCAAATATATTTTTCTTTTAAAAGAACTGACTACAACTGCCTTGAGATCCATTTGAATTGAGAATTCATTTATGTCTTCAACCAAATTTCCTTTTTTCCTTTAACAAGTACCCAAAGCCTGTGGAGTGGAGAGGTGGTGGCAGGGGTTCTAGATAAAGTAACCTGTCTGCACAATAAGTCACAGTCCATTCTAGCAATTTACCCGGTTAGATTTTATAAGGTGGGGCAGGAAAATGGGCAATTCTACAACTGGGCAGTGTTGCTGAATTTTTACATAATTTTTTTTTAGGATTGCACTTAACTTTACAACAGGCTCATGACATTGAAAGACTTTCCAGAATGATTTTAGACACCAGAGAATCTGCCCGGGTCTTCTTGAACTTGAACTTGAAAAGTTATAATGTAATTTATAACCTATTTATTTATTTTTCTCTTGTTTTATTATTGTTACTATTAATTGCTACTTTTTTAAAGTATTCTATGTGTCAAGTACTATGTGAGTGTTTCACAACGTTTATGTAATTTAGTTCTCGAAGTTAGCTTGAACCTTCCAGGTAATCAAAGTTGGCGGCCGTTTGTCAGTGCACGCTGGCCAGAACACACTGAGCGCTACCACCTTGTTCAGTCCAGAATCCCCATCAAGGAAGCCAGTGGAGGAGAGCCCTCCCGGGAGCACCGCGAAGCCATCAAAGACAGCAGCTGGAAGAGGAAGCCCTGCACTGGCTTTAGTACAACGATTCCCTAACAGGTGACCCTTCAGTCTCTGCAAAGCTCCCGAGCCATCCTGTCAGGCCTCCCCATCCAGCTACTCCGAACGCGCGACCACCCACCTGGGGGCGCCAGGCCGCACGGCAGCCTGTCCTGGCTCCCGTCTGCCTTTCCGGGAGCTCCACGAAGCATTGCGGAGGCTGAAGCCAAGGGGCCTGTGGACCGGTGCCCGCAGAGTCCCGGACACTCCAGTCCGGAGAGATTCTCAGCTAGCTCTTCTCTAGGTCCCGCCGCTCCCCTGCTTGCTCCCCACCCGGGGCGCCCAAGGCCTAGGTCTCCGGAAACGCAGCCCCGAGGCTCTGGCCACAATTTCAGGGCTTGGCTTTGCTGGGCGCCCGGAGGAAGTGAAACTGCTCTGGGGCTTGCTCTTGCACCCTTTTCAGCTGCTTTAGTTTCTCAGCCTTGACACTTCTGGCCCTGTTTCTCTTCTCACCTTTCCACCCAGTTTGTCTTTAGGGCTTTGTTCCTGTTACTGTATTTCTTTTTGCCCCAAACTTCATCCAAGATACCTGATGGATTGCTGGAAAGGGGGAATAATAGATACAGATATAGATGTAGATATGAATATAGATATAATGTAGATGTATTTTGTCGAGATTTTCAAAACTAAATTCATGAATTCTAAAGTGATTTTAAATCCCATATAAAACTTACTTTAAATCCCATGTAAAATTTAAATCCAACTCAAGCAGGAGTGGGAAATACCGGACTGGGAAAAACCAGAAGAGTTGTCCCAGGGTCTTAAAATAAATGTCACTCTTTTCTCAAAGATCTCTAAATTAGTAATTTACCCTTTGAAGTTGAAAATATTTCTGAAGACCTATTTGAAGGTTTGGTAATAATTCAAAGTTTAAATACTCTGCCTCCCTCCTCTTTTAAGAAACCTAAAAGAAAGGCTTGCTTAAACCCTATTTCTCTCACATGAAGTCTTTTTTTAGGAATACCATAAATATCAAGTATCGAAGAAAATTTCATCAAATAACTGAACTTGTTTTTCATACTTTACAACATAATGAAGAAAACATGAAGAAATAGGTGAAATGTCAACAAATTTGAAAACTATTGTATTTTCTGCTTTCCAATAGTTCCTTTAACCTCATTGTTTTAAGTAGATTTTTTGAACTTGAAATAAAGGAGCAAAATATTTTACCTAACTTATGAAATAATGTATTAATTTCAATAAATACCTGTTTATTAGGAGACCTGTTTTACAAGGTGTGGATTTCTGGCACATATAAACTTGCTCAGTATTTTCAAAAATGCAATTCTTAGGAAATCATAAGTCTTTTTAAACCAATCCATTGTGAAACCAGTGTCCTAAGTGATACATTTGCTAGTCTATATTCCAACAACAGCTGCTCTGGTCAGTATTTTGAGGTGGAAGGAAAGGACATAAACTCTCCAGTTTATGTTCTCTAGGTAAGCAGGATCTACAAGTATTCAAATCTTCAAAGGCACTTCAGTTTATTCCAAGGAAATACAGGATGCTCACCAATTCCACATATACACATTTTAAAATAAGGATAGTCTTCAGATAGCAGTATCTTTCAAACAAATGGAGCAGCTTTCCTGTGTGAAGGACACTGGACTAGAAGTCAGTAGGCTGTGGCTGCCCTCTGACATCCTGACTCTGCGCCTTGTTCTGCGGATGTCTTGACAACTCTGTATTCCCGAGCCTTGCATATCTCATCTAAATGAGAAGTTGCAGTAATTATATTCAAGTCACTACCAGGTATAAAATTTTATGACACTGTCTCCTATGATACACATAGCAAATAAGAAATAGGAAAACTGAGTACATTTTCAGAGGCTCATTTCCACTATTTATGTCAATATGGTTCTGGGAAATAGTAGAATGGAAGGAAAAGTGTGTTTAAAATTATGGGCTGGATTTTTTCAAAAATTATTTTATTTAATAAGATTTGTATTAGAAAATATTTTAAAATCCTCCATCAATGTTTAAAAACTTATTCTAGCTTTATTTTTGTTTCATATACCAATGAAATCACAATGCTTGTTCAAAAGTTATAATGTAATTTATAATCTATTTTTCTCTTGTTTTATTATTGTTACTATTAAATGCTACTTTTTTTAAGTATTCTAAGTGTCAAGTACTATGTGTTTCACAATGTTCATGTAACTTAGTTCTCAAAACAATGTGGCTTTAACCATATTTTACAAGTGAGGAATCTGAGTTTTAAAAATTTTAAATGACAGAGCTCGAATCCAATCCCAGATCTAACTCAAAGCCTGTCCTCTCAATTACAACCCTCCCTTTTTTTTTAAGGTCACATGATGTCATTGATGTTATTGTCAAAGATTACATAGACACCATAGGCAAAAATATATATACATATATACTGAAAAAAATTGCATTTGTTTTCCCTCCCACTTTCCCACAGAGCTATAATCCCACAGAACTGAACATCTATATATATAAAAATAGGAGTTAGCTGGACTTGTAATTCATTATAATTTTGGTGCTATTTGGGGGAAGTAGACGTTGTTTTCATAAAGAAAGGAAAATGTGTGGATGTTATAAACACACACACACACACACACACACACACACACCCCATAGATGCGATGTCTAGGTCTTACATGTATTCTAACTTTGCCCATGCATTTATGAAAAGATATTTTAGAAACATTTTCACTTATTTTGGTCTTGTTTCTCAGTTTCAATCTCTTTAGTCACAGTTGACTTTACTTTTTTCCTCTCTCCCTTAAGTAGAGGATACTGTCCGAAATCCTGGGTTATCTTTTGATTGATGTTTGTTCTCAAGGAAGAGGCACTTAGTAATTCTCCCACTGAGAGGCTTTTCCAGTCAGAATGCCACCAGCAGTGTGTAATCACAGGTTTCTGATTTTACTTCTGTTACAGAAGGACAAAAAACCAGCCACAGTTGGTTTCTTGTTTCTCAATATATCAGACTCTTGGATCCATTGACCTCTTCCCTTGCATTCTTTTTTCTAGCAGCATATTGACAGCCACAATATTACTACCCCACTTTGTGGGGATTATAAGAGCCTCACACTGTCTCTATGTTCCAATAAATGGACAGCTATAGCGATTCGCTGTTGCTGTGTGTTGCAGTTGCCATGGATGATTCCTTGGTGCTCTTTGCAGACTGGATGCTTTGTTAATGCTGTTGGTTTTGTTTCTGCTTTTAGATTCTAGATGCCTTTAAAGGACCAAACCAGTTATTTCCTAAAGCCACAACCTATTGTAAAAGTGAAATTGTATTGGAGAACTTTCCTCTTGAAAGACATCTTCCAATCTTTAGATATTGGGTTATATTATTGTACTTCTTAGTTGCTATCTCACAGCTAGCAAATACCAGTGAAAATTGAAGGGATTGCCGAGCATAATACTTTTTTTCTTTCCTGACCCCTCTTTATTTTCTGTTTTTTCAAATGATAAAAGTATAATAAGCACTTTTAAACATGTGAACTGATGCAATACAAGGATACATAAAGGTCAAGCTAGTCCTTCCCTCCCCACCTGACTCCTTTGCCCTGAGGACATTGCTTTGGCAGTAGTCTGTTACTTCTCAATCGACCTTTTACAACCTACAGACATATGTTCACATATATGGAGCTTTTGCTGATTTGTTTTTACCTGGAATACAATCGTACTCTAATATTCTTAAGCAATTGATTTTTGTTTTCATTCTGCCATGGGCATCCATATACACCTACAGTTAAAGATGTGATTTTGTAATATTTTCCAAATTCTTGAGTCACATGTAGACATATTGATTTAGTTTTCCTAGGCTGCTCAAGCAAATACTGTGCAGAGGGGTGGCTTAAACAATGGGAATTTAATGGCTAATGGTTTTGAGGCTAAGAGAAATTCCAAATCAAGGTTTCATCAGGCCAGGTTTTCTCTCCAAAGATCGTGGTGTTCTGAGGCTGGCTGTCAGCCATCATTGGTTCTTGGCTCCTCTGTCAAATGGCAATGCACATGGCAGCCTCTCCTGGTCTCTACTCTTTTCCCGGTTTTGTTGAAATTTCAGCTCCTTGCTTCCTCTGGCTTGCTTTCTCTGTGTCTGAGTTTCATTCTGCTTATTAAGAAGTTCATAAAAGGATTAAGACCCATCCTGGGTCAAACCTGAACTGAAGTAACCTCATCAAAAGATCCTACCCATGATAAGTTCACACACACTGGAATGGACTAAGCTTAAGTACATGATTTTCAGGGGTACACACAGCTCCAAACCACTACATATATTACTACAATTTGCATAATTGAGACTTTGTCATTGATTCATGGATGCTGAATATTTTCCTTTTTTTTTTTTGTCTCCGCCTCACTTTCTCCTCATTATGCAGCTTCCTACCTGCTCCCCACCTCTGTCCAGGTAACCTATGCTCATCACCTGGTATGAATTATTCTGTTCTTATTTTCAAATACAAACAACTGTATATAGTGTATACACAGGCACACATATATAAATAAACACATCTGTTAACACAGATATGTACATATATATGTATGGTTTTATTATGGCTTAATTTACAAAATAGGATCATATTAAACATACTTTTCACATTACTTACTAAAAAATAAATTTTCTCCTCCTCTCCCCACTGACTCACTGTCAGGCATTAGCTATAATCTTAATATAAGATGCTGGAGGAAGCCCTGGATAATGTTTGGCACAGGGATTTTACAACCCCCTTTCTTCATTTTCTTATTCTTCCTCACATTTAACTGAATTTTTTAATACCAATCTAACCGTGATAAACCCCATAGTGGTCCTCCAGGATGTCCACATCCTAATCCCCAGAGCTTTTGAATGTTGCCTTGTATGGCAGATGTGATTAAGTTAAGAATCTTGAGATAGGAAGATAATCCTATGTTATCCAGGTGGGCCCAATGTATTTAAAGGGTCCTTATGAGGGAGAGACAAGAGAGTCAGAGTTAGAAAGGAGATGTAATAATAGAAGCTAGGCATGGAGAAATGCACTTTGAAGATGGAGGAAGGGACCACAAGACAAGGAATACAGACAACCTCTAGAAGCTGGGAAAGACAATGACACAGATTACTCCTCATCCTCCAGAACTCTCTAGAAGGAACCAGCCCTGTCAGTGCCTTGACATTTTATCCCAATGAGACTGAATTTGGACTCCTGACTTCCAGATTTGTAAGAAAACAAATTTAAGTAGTTTTAAGTGGCTAAGTTTGGAGTAACTTTTTCAGCAGCTAAAAGAAACTAATATATCAACTTAAGACAGATTGTTTGGTGAGATTCATTAATAAGAAAAAACTTTTTTGCATTGTTCTAAATAAACATATTTTAAAGCATATTCAATTTCCTTTACCATTAACTTGCTAATTCCCCATGGAGCAATATTTCATTGTTAATTGGTGGTTGTGGTAGTGCTTTAATAGTCATTCCTGCAAGGGTACATACAATTATGTACTTGCTTCTGTTCTTTAGTGATTAAGTAGATGTGCTGTATATTCTCTTTTCAATTAGATTGAGTAACCAAGTTTTCTGCTTGTTATACTGTAGCTGATACCACCACCACCACCACACCTCTCCACCCACATCCCTGCCAGTGTGAACATATAGGAAGCTAATTTGCTGGAAGGGAGCTTCTCAGTATACCTGAGTTTTAAGAACCAATACTCTAAAACATTTGAATGTCAAGGAATGTTAAATTCCTCATTTCTCTTTTTGGTTGTTTTGACTTTCTTTGTGAACTGTAGTAATTTGCTTCCATTTTCACCCTATAATTATTGATTTGTTTAGGATTTCTCCCCTGCCTCCTACCCAACATATAATGATAATTTCTTTAGCACCTAATTCACCATAGGTCTCTAAATGTCTGAACCAGTTAGGGTTCCCCATCTATAGGATTGGTAAAAAGAAACATTGCTTTTCAGGTTTTCATTATTCATTTAAAAAGAGGTAAATGCTAACCATATGCAAGTCACAGAGCTGGATACTGGGCACACAGTGATGAAAAATATGACCCTTTCTCCCAAAACTCTACCTTTCAGACAGTCTGCTTCAATTTTTGTGAAGAATTATGTAGGAGTAAAATAATATTGAATGGTGCTTTGGAATTGAAAAATACCTTTGGGCTACTGGGGGTATCAAGAATGTTCTTGAGAGTAATATGGTTGTTGGGGTAAATTCCATTGTAAATAATTCATAGTAAGGAGACATATTGCAATTGGGAGGGTTTGGAACCAGATGACAAAAACAGGAAGTGGTTGGAGAAAACTTTCAACAGAAAGAGAAGCAAAGATAATGTGTTTCAGCCAGTGGTGTAACTAGCATTATTATACGTAGGGCAGGTTCCAAGAATTGTGCCTTTTGACAGAATCTGAGAACTGGACGAGAATACAGAAAAATTATTTTTACATATACCATACAGTTCCATAGGGTAATGGGTATCCAGTAGACAGTTTAGAAGTGAGGAATATGCAGACATTTATTTGAGGCAAGTGAAGTTAGAAGGCCAGATCACCTTGGACTATGACCTGAGGAGCAAAAGTTATAGAACTCAATGTCTGAAACACCTATTCAGAGAAGAAAAAAACAGTTTATACCATGGACTCCTCCAAAGAACAGGAAAAAAAGAGCAGCAAGTGAGCATTTTATGGTGAGACTTT
Organism: Choloepus didactylus; assembly: GCF_015220235.1. Taxonomy (NCBI): domain Eukaryota; kingdom Metazoa; phylum Chordata; class Mammalia; order Pilosa; family Megalonychidae; genus Choloepus; species Choloepus didactylus. The sequence continues at coordinate 110,885,645 of NC_051309.1, read as the reverse complement.
TCACTAAAAAATTAAGAACTTTCATTTTTCAAAGGCAAATAATAGAGATGTTTGAAATATGAAATTAATGCCAAGAGAAAAAAACTGTCTCCTGCAGAACCTTTTGCAATTTTGCTGAGGCTAGTTTAGAGCATGCTCCCCACCCCCCCACCCCTCCTGCCAAGGGACCAGCTGTGTAGTAACAGAGGAGTGCTGATGCCCTAATGAGCTGCCTGTGAGATTTCAAGACAGAAGGCTTTTGATGGCACAGCTCTACATTCTGTTTTGAGAACTCATAGAGTTTGTGGATCCTGGGCCTCTTGTGAAAGGGGGAATCTTAGACCACTTGTTGGAAATAATGAAAAGTATTCTTTTTGTCCATGAAGATCTCCTAGAATCAAAAATATCATGTATGCTTTTGAAGGAAAGAGAACACATTATTCAGGGATGATTTCTATGTGAGTGTAAGTCAAATATACCTAGGAGAGGAATATTTTAAACTATTATTTTTCACCCTGGAAATATTTATTGAGCATCTTCTATGTGTATAATATCCTAATAGTGGTTGTGCCAGTTTGGATATATTATGTCCCCCCAAAAGCCATATTCTTTAATGCAATCTTGTGAGGGCAGACGTATTAGTGTTGATTAGATTGGAATCTTTTGATTGTTTCCATGGAGATGTGACTCAATTAACTGTGGGTGAAGTTTGATTAAACTATTTCCATGGAGCTATGGACCCCATCCATTCAGGGTGGGTCTTGATTTAATCACTGGAGTCCTATAAAAGAGCTCACAAATAGAAGGAGCTCAGAGCAGCTGAGAGGGACATTTTGGAGAGAAGCTAAGAGCTTATACTGACACTGACACTTGGAGATGCTTGGAGATGTCTGGATCCCAGTTTGTTCTGATGAAGCTAAGAGAGGACCCTGATGCTTAGATGCACAGGAGCTGAAGAAGCTAAGAGAGACCCAGAAACATTTTCAAGAAAGCCATTTTGAAATGCAACCTGGGAGCAAAGGAAGAGCAGATGGCAGCCATGTGTCTTCCCAGCTGACAGAGGTGTTCCATACATCATTGGCCTTTCTTCATTGAAGGTATCATCTTGTTGATGCCTTTGTCTGGAAACTTTTATGGCCTTAGGACTGTAACTTTGTAACCAAATAAACACCCTTTATAAAAACCAATCCATTTCTGGTATTTTGCATAACAGCAGCATTAGCAAACCCAAACAGTGGTATATAAAAGATGGAAATTTTTAGGTGCTAAAATTTATAATTCATTTAGAGACATTAGTAGTATAATAACTAACAGACAAGATTAATAAAAATTCAACTTAAATATAAATGAAATCTTTTAAAAACTCTAAAGATACTTGCCATATAGTTGCATTAAGGAATTGAGAAAAAAAGTGAATTTCTGAAATAATTATGAAGGATTGTTAGCTATCTTTTCAGCATTTATATAATTATATTTATAGGTATAGTTATAAATATAATTATATAATATATGTAATTTCAGCAATTACATATATCGTGTGTGTGTGTATATGTATGAGTGTGTGTGTATATACATACAGATATATATGTGTGTGTGTGTGTGTGTGTGTGTGTGTGTGTGTGTGTGTATCACATCCTGAGGGGCTTTGCCAGTCAAAAGACCAAAGAAGATGCCAAGCATTTGCTGAAACATGAACTTTTATTTGGGGCTTACTCACAGAGAGGCACAAGTCAGCAGAAATCAAATGGCTTTTTTCATACTGGGCAGGTACTGCTTTCACAATTGAAAGAGGACAGCAAGCCAATTATAAAGGGTTTAAGACAAAGACATTCCTAAGGGTGGGAGAGCATCTTGTGACATGGGGATGGTGCAGGAAGGAATTATAGGATGGGACTTTGTAAATAATCACAAGAGTGGTAACACTTGGGGGCCAGGAAGCAGGTAGACTAGATCAACATCTTTGCTCTTTCGTGAGAGCAAGAGCTTCTCACCTCCTGCTTACTTCTCATTTAAAGTTACAATTTACCCTTTTTCTCTTTACTGGCTTACAAAGAAATATTAGCTGCCTAGGTCATGCAGACTGCTATGCACCAAGGTCCACAGGCCTGTTTTTTTCAGGCCAGGGGCTGCTACTATACAATATACATGTTTTCTTAAAGACTTTTCCATAAGACAAAAAAGAATAATTGTAGTAAAATAATATGGGATATTTGGCAGATTAGGGAAGGACATAGGGAGGTTAGCCTAGCCTTAGCATGAGAGGATCAAATATCCCTACTCTTGAACAATTGAACTTTAAAAATACAATCTCAAAAGTAGTCCCAATCAGGAAAAGCTGAGCACCCTCTGGTACATTGAAATTATTTTCACAAGTGAATTCAAACCTACACTATGTATATAAAATAGGTTAGTAAAGCTATTGTAGCATAGAACATTTATATGTCACTTTATTTTCTAAATCTTTACTAAAATTGATTCATCATTGCAATACCCTTAGGGAGTGGTAATTTTTTTTTCAGTCCTCTTCCTTTCAAACTCTGATTGAAGTATAATGGACAGTTATTGACTGTATTGAGAGTTTCCCCCTTTATACTTTTCATACTTTGTTGAAAGGTATCTACTTTCAGTGACTGAGAGACTGCAATTTCCTTGTGGTAGCCAATTTTATCAGATGCAGCACCTTAAAGAAGAGGGAAGCTACGCTGAGATAAGTGGCATTTTTTCACCCTTTGCAGAAGTACATTTACTCAAGGATCTGCATAGTTCCCTCCCATACAAGCATAACTAGTGACACTGGTCTCAGAGGGGCCCGCCAGGGTGATTTCTATTCCCAGGAGGAGGCCGAACTCCCTAATTCCCATTCAGATACAAGCAGGAGAAGAGATCCCACACTTTGACACTCTATGCATCAAAAATTACTAGAAATAGCAGTATAGTCAGTTTGAGACTTTTGGACACTTTATGAATCTGAAATCGACAAATTAGTGAACTCACACACAGTGTAGATGTGAACTCACACACAGTGTAAATAAGAAGTTAAACGAGATTCTCTTCCTAGGTGAAAATCCAAAATTGTATGGTCTGAGTAGAATTGACCACATCTTGTAACCTTTCTGCCCTCCGTACCTTATCCTTATTTTTACCATAGCACCACTAGCACATTTTATTCTTGTTTAAATATAAACTTCCCCTAATAGAGTATAAGCCCCTCAAGTGATCTAATTCATTTTTCTATCCCAAGGTTCTGGGATAGTCAGGGAGGCCCCTAGCAGCCTTCTCCCAGTCCTCCCCTACTCCCCACCCCCATTTCTATTGTGTGCAGATGTTTCAGTAAGTTTCCATTCCACAGCCTGGGGGAAATTTTAGGTCTAATGAAAACGTCTGACCAGACCTTAAAACCGAAACCTGAAACCGGGAATAAGCAGTTCCAGCCACTTATAGGGTGGGAACCCTCAGTGGCAAGGCTCCCTCCCCCCTGGGTTGAATAAATGCCTCTGTCCTCTGTTGTCACAGTTTGTATACATTTGTCTACCCTCTCCAAGGTGCAATGAGGCGTGCAAAGCCTGCAGAGCTGCCGTCCACCAACACTGACCCCTGCAGTTTGCCTCCTGGGGAGACCGGCCACATTGAGATCTCATCCCCTGCTCTTTTTAACCCTCTGTGCTGTGCAAATAATAAAGTCATCATTTACTGAAAGTTTCTGTTGTGCCGAAACCTGTGTTCCCACAACAAATCATATAGCAACTTGCTCCACACCAGGCCTATCATAGTTCCTAACAAAGAATGAGTGACTAATCTATAGAAACTAGTAAATGTTCATAGAATTAATTACTGTGAGAACTATTGGAAACAAAAAATTGAACAAGAAAAATTCCAGGACTCAGAGCTTTCAGTCTAGTGATTAAGGTTGATATCTAAACATGATAATTTAATTCACATTGAAGTAAACCTAAATAAAAGTGCAAAAGAAATGATTTAAGCCTTAAAAGGATGGGATGATTAAATATCATTAGGGAGCCTTCTGACCACAGTAGATTTTGGAGCTTGGTGCTTTAAGGTTGGAGATTATTTCCACAGGCAAATAATTTCTACAAGGAGATGAGGGAAGTGGAATGACTGAGCAACTGTGAGTTATTTCTAATCTTTGGGCCTTTGTTATTTAAATAGCTTCACTGGTTGTTACATTGTTTAAGGTTTTATCAGAAGTTATGTATTAACTTCAATTCTTGTAAGGACATGAAAGAAACCAAGCTCAATGTAGCTTAGGTAAAAGGGGGTATACTAAATGGGTCATGTAATTAAACTGTGGGAAGGGCAGGAGTACACACCTAGGCCTTAGAGAAAACTGAAACAGAGAAACTTTGTCTCCTTCTACTCCTGGGCAAATTGCAGACATGTCCATCTTTGTCTATAAAAATCCTTTGCCATCCCTAAAACCCCAAGGCTACTTCTGTTCTGCTTTCCTTTACCGCAGCAAAACTTTGGTGTCCCAAATAAAATGCTGTAGTTTGCCAGCTCAACTCCAATTTGTCTTTCACAAACCCAGGTGTCCTTCAACTGATAAATGGATAAAGAGAATGTGGTACATCCATGCAATGTAATATGCTAAGAGAAAGAAGCCAGTCACAAAAGACCACATTTTTTATAATTTCATTTATACGAAATGTCCAGAATAGGCAAATCCATAAGGACAGAAATAGTAATTGCCCAAGGTGGGTTGTGGCTGATGGTGATTGATTGCTAATGAGTATGGGGTTTCTTTTGGGCATAATAAAAATATTCTAAAATTAGATTCTGATGATGATTGCATGACTATGAATATACTAATAACCTCTGTATCATAAACTTTAAAAGATGAATTTTATGATATGTGAATTACATCCCAATAAAGCTATTATAAAAAAAATCATGAGAAAAGATTTTAACTGACTGTTCTAGTTTGCTAATGCTGCGGAATGCAAAACACCAGAGATGGATTGGCTTTTATAAAAAGGGGGTTTATTTGGCTACACAGTTACAGTCTTAAGGACATAAAGTGTCCAAGGTAACACATCAGTAATCGGGTACCTTCACCGGAGGATGGCCAATGGCATCCGGAAAACCTCTGTTAGCTGGGAAGGCACATGGCTGGCGTCTGCTCCAAAGTTCTGGTTTCAAAATGGCCCTCTCCCAGGACGTTCCCCTCCAGCAAGCTTGCTCCTCTTCAAAACATCACTCACAGCTGCACTGAGTTTCTTCTCTTTGAGTCAGCTCATTTATATGGCTCCACCAATCAAGGCCCACCCTGAATGGGTGGGGCCATGCCTCCATGGGAATATCTCATCAGTCATCACCCACAGCTGGGTGGGGCACATTCCAAGCAAATCTAATCAGCACCAAAAACGTCTGCCCCACAAGACTACATCAAAGATAATGGCATTTGGGGGACACAATACATTCAAACTGGCACAACTGACCTAGATTGCTACAAGGGCTAATCTTTCTAGTTGGGAAAGGTAGTGTGTGGGGTAACCTGATTCATTAGGTTGAGGTCAGTTTCTCATCCTTGGCTAAAAATTAACAATGGCAGGAGGAGGTGTTAAGATATGTGGGACCATGCCCATACAAATTTGGAGCACATGGTTGGTTGCGAGAAAACCATTTTCCGGAAGAAGGTGATTGTTATTCCTAGATAAAGGAGCAAAAAGGTGTGGGAAGATTAAATAATAGATGCCTACTATAAGAGAACAGTTTGCAAAGCCCTGATATGACTATAGCAATTGGTTCAAGTAGTGGCAACTCTTCAGGTCTGTGGTACTCACCCCACAGCTGCTGGGAGTATCGGCTACAAACAGCTCACAAATGAGTCCTCTTCAATAATTGCCCTTGCCCAGAAGGAGCTGCCTTGCTCAACGCTACTTACCCTGCCTGTGAGACAGTCTGCATCCAGTGAGTTATTAATGTGGGAATACAACTGCCGGGCCCCGGACCCATGTGGGACAACTCTGAAGGGTTATCCAGCTGAGGAGGTCATCACTGGCACTGACAGCTCCTGGCATATGATTTCAGTGTAATTGTTAACACTTTTGACAATGGTGAACTGGGGTGGGATCTGCTGAGGTACTTACCCTCTATTAGGAAAGGCTATAATTAAATAAACAAGAATAAAATATGTTAGTAGTGCCATGGTAAAAATAAGTACACTATATAGGAAGGCCGCAGATGTGGTCAATTCCATTACACTTAAACCATAGACTCTTAGTTAAAAGAGAATCCGCTCCAATGCCCAAGAAGGTTATTCATCTTCTGATGAACATATGCATTATTGCCAAATAATATTCCACTTTATGGACATACCACATTTTGTTTATCCATTCATCAGTCAATGGACACTTAAATCATTTCCACATTTGAGCTATTAATGAATAATGCTATGAGTATTTGTGCCTCATGATTTTTTTAAACTTGATATAAAAGAGGGCAATGGTTTATATCAGAAAAGAAATAAATTAGTGAGTGCAACATTTCAGGCATATGAGTAATTATAAGGATTATGGAATTGGATGGCTGTTGTAAAGGCCACCAGTGAATTAGAAAAAGAAATGAATAAGCTGAGGATAATTAATCACCATAAGAAAAAATTGTGGAGCACAAAGGATCTCCTTGGAAGCACACAAAGAATGAAGAGATTCTCAGCTCCTGCAGTTGAAGGGCAGAGAAAGCTGAGGATCAGGGCCAAGGCTTAATTTTAAGAGCAGCAGAGCTCCAGAGAAATTTGAATTCTCAGCCTTAGCAAGTTGGCTAAGCCAAGGCCAGGGCCCTGATTGGGAATAAATGGACCATGAAACTTGGAACAGGGATGTTTGCATTAATGAACTTAAAACCCCCAGATTCCTCTGAACTCTGCTCTTGGAGAAGTATCCCACTTCTCCATGTTGAAGGATCACACTTTCTCCTGCTTGAAGACAATGCACAAGATTCTACCTTGTAAAACAAGATACACCATCCCTTCTCATGATTCATCCCCATTTCCCCTCTTGACTACCAGATTAATAATTAGGGTCCAGCTACAACAATACTAGTTCGAGGAAGACCCAGGCCTAGCCAACACATCCTGGCAAGATTTTGGAAAGTATATTTGGGACTTGATTCTGAAGGAACTGAGTCAAGTGAAACACAAAGTTGGATAAGGGAGAATTTATCAATATGGGATTACCTTCCTATGATATAGGATTTAAAATTCTTACAAGGTCCCCTCGAGAAGATATTAGTATGCTGCTTGATTGGGATGTAGAAGCTTAGAAAAATTGATGACCCATATTCTGTGAAGTAAAACTGATATGGCAAATGGTAGAGTAAGGGTTTGATTAAGAGCTCAGATAAGCCTTCAAGAGAGTAAATATTACATACAACAGAACAATCACCAGATTACTATATTCTATTGGAAGACCCAGAGAATAGTTTATTTATCAAAATGATAAGGGCTGCCCTGGTGAGAGGATAATCAGAATTGTTAAGAAGCTCAATGGAAGCTACCATCTGTAGGCCAGAGCTTTGAAAACTAGGACCCAAGATAGCAAAATAATAAATCCAGTGCTTTAGCCATCAGAAACAAAATGGGCACAGTTACTGCAATTAGTAGCCAGGTCCAAGGGATAATCAGGGGAGCTTGATCTGCAGAAACTTATAGAAATGATTAATAGAACATGGAGTTCCCAGAGACAAGCTGGATAGGCAGCCAACAAAGATATTGCTCAATCTATATTAAAGAAAAATTGATTTTAGATCTGAGCCAGTTCTCAGCTTTGGAACCCACTAACTAAAAGAGACCCCTAGGAGAAAGGACTCTGTATCACCATATCAAGTTTTTATGGTAGTAATCCCCCTAGTTCTGTAACCATTTACTCAAATATTCTTTGTATTGCACTCACATACAGTGCAGATTAATCCTCATTGAAACATTACATATATTCATCAGAAGTGAAATGCGCAGCCAGTCTCTTGTTATTCTAGCCATTACAGCTGAGGAGTGGGGCATGTGAAGCTAAAAGCCATTTTGGATATTTAAACATTATCAGATACCACATAGAACAGAAGAACCATCTAGCTGAGCCCAGCTCATATTGTAGAATTGTAAGAAATAATAAATTTTATGCCATTAACATTTGGGATAGTTTTGTTATGCAGCAATATATATGTTAAACACTTTTATAAAAATCAGCAGATAATACACAGTAGGGAAAAATGTGATTGATTATTGACAGACTGAATTCATTTAACCATAGTATCTAAGAGTGAATTTAAAACACAAAGTAGTGTTCCAGGGGACTGAGCCATAAAATGGGAACTCTCCCATGTATGAGAAGTCAGTTTGGGCAGAAAGAACAGCAATAACCTACAAAGAGGATAACCACCTCACTTAGTCAACCAAGGAAACATTTTTTCCTTTTATTTTCTCTCTCTTTACTTCCTCAACTGCACATTTGCAGTTTGACAGAATTTGTGTTGATTTCCTTAAATTTTACACTGTTCTTTAATTGCAATATAAATTTACATGTATGGGTGTGTGTGTCATGTTTTTTATCTCCCCAATATTTTGAAACCACTTAAACTGACACCCTTTTTCTGTCATCCTGTTATCATGTTTGAAAGAGAACCCTACATGTTCCCCCCAAAAAACATTATTTGTCATCCAGATTTTCCTGTCTCAGATAATTTCACTATTGTGAACATCATTGCTTAAACTGAGAACCTCAGAGTCATTATGATTCTTTCTCTGACATTATATATCCAATCCAAGCCCTTTTTCCTCTGTTAAAATTCATTGTGTCATCAGCAGTTTCAATGTGTCATCACTGCCCACCCCCCCCCCCCACATGGGACCTGATTCCCAGGGATGTAAATATCCCTAGCAACGTGGGATATGACTCCCATGGATGAATCTGGACCTGGCAACACGAGATTGAGTACATCTTCTTGACAAAAGAGGGGACGCAAAATGAAACAATAAAGTTTCATTGGCTGAGAGATTTCAAATGGAGTCAAGAGGTCATTCGGGTGGACATTCTAATGCGCTATATAGATAACCTTTTTAGGTTTTAATGTATTGGAATAGCTAGAAGTAAATACCTGAAATTATCAAACTCCAAACCAGTAGCCTTGATTCTTGAAGAGGACTGTATAACAATGTAGATTACAATGAGTGACAGTGTGATTGTGAAAACCTGTGAACCACACTCCCTTTATCCAGAGTGTGGATGATGAGTAAAAAAATGGGGACAAAAAACTAAATGAAAAATAGGGTGGTGGGGAGGATGATTTGGGTGTTCTTTTTTACTTTTATTTTTTATTCTTATTTTTATTCTTTCTGGTGTAAGGAAAATGTTCAAAACTAGATCGGGATGATGAATGCCTAAATTTATGATGATACTGTGAACAGTTGATTGTACACCATGGATGATTATATGGTATGTGAATATATCTCAATAAAATTGAATTTAATCAAAAAAAAATTTAATGTGTCATGAGAGCCCGGAAACAGAGAAATATTAATTTCATAAGAGCCTGGAAACATGAGAAATATTAATTTTAATAATATATTAGTTATATTTTTCAATAATCTATCGAATAGTGTTTCCTTCAATTTCTAGAGAATTCTGCAAGTGAAGAATGTCCTAATTTAAAACCTGAAAAATGTTGAATAAAAATAATTAAATACTTCCCCTATGTTTCCATATATTTTGAAATCTAAGTATATCCTGTGTGTATCCACTGTATGTTGTTCCATGTCCATTGCTATCACACTAGCACAAACCTGGATTACTATAAAACCTTGCAACTGCTCTTCCTGCTTCCACCCTTGTCCTTTAAAACCCATTCTCTACACAGCAGCTAAACTTAACCAATCCTGTCACTACTTTACTAAAAACCCACTATACTAAGCTTCCCATGGTACTAAGAATTAAATGCATAGTACTTCCTCGCTTATACCACCCTCTAAGAGCTGAGTCCTGCCTATCAACCAAATCTTATCTCTTAAAACGCCTTACCTTCCTCATTAGGCTCCAGCTACACCATCCTCCATTCTGTGCCTCAAACCATAGAAAGCCTTAGAGCCTTTACACTTGCCATTCTTGTGCTATTTCCTGAAGTCTTTGTGAGGCTATATTTTTTTTTCATCAGTTCAGTTTCAAGTCAAATGTCACTTCTTTCAGAAGGTTCTTTTTAATGTTGTTGCCAACCCAGTCACCCTTTGTTGTAGGTCATGGCAAGGCACAGGAACTTCAAGTGGATGCAAACGTATAGCAAGACATTATGAAATAAAATTCAAAAATATATAACAATGGGACAAGAAGAAATCCATGTTATGCTAATAAGGTAGATCCTTGAATTCTGAAATCTTCCCCACTTCCAACCTGAGAAGGTTTAAAGGCAGGAGCCTGCAGTTCTGGTTGATATTCAGACCTATTCCCTTACTACCTGCAGAGCTCTTCAAACATGGGCACACCTGTAAGAGTAATAGAAGGGACATGAGGGAGCCACATTCAGTCACTGCTTCATTTCATTTGTGTAGCATTACTCCTTACATAAATCTATCTATCTTGTGATTCTGTTTATTTTCTGTCTCACACACTAGAATGTTAACTCTGTGAAGGCATAGATTTTGTCTATTTTTTCCACCTCTCTCTACTCAATGCTTAGAAATAGGTGTAGCACACATGTAGATTACTGAATTAATAAATTAAAATTTGGGTTTAGGGAGAAAACAAAGATATTTTTATACCATAGATATTCCAGATTCCCAGAATTAATCCATGGGTAACTCAAGCAAAGTGCCAGGTAACTGTCCAAGAGCAACTGTGCTGGTTTGGATGTATTATGTCCCCTAAAATGCCATGTTCTTTGATGCAATCTTGTAGGGGCAGACATATTTAGTTTTGATTGGCTTGGAACCTTCAGTTTAGGTTGTTTCCATGGAGATGTGACCCACCCAACTGTAGGTGATAACTCTGCTTAGATAATTTCCATGGAGGTGTGGTCCTGTCCATTCAGTGAGGGCCTTAATTAGTTTTCTAGAGCCCTACATAAGAGCTCAAACAAAAGGAGCTTGGTGCTATAGCCAAGAGAGACACTTTGAAGAATGCACAGGAGCTAAGAGAGGAGTTGGAACACAATCTGGGATCAGCAGATACAAGCCAGGTGCCCTTCCCAGCTAACAGAGGTTTTCTGGATGCCATTGGCCTTCCTTCAGTGAAGGTATACTTGTGTTGATGCCTTCATTTGGACCTTTTCATGGCCATCAGACTGTAACTCTGTAACCAAATAAACCCCCTTTATAAAAGCCAATCAATTTCTGGTATTTTGTATAAAGGCAGCATTAGCAAACCAGAACAACAACATAATCTCATCATTTTCTTCTGAAAGCTGAGATCATCAAACCACTAGCTTATAAAATTAAGGGAATATTTGATATGGACAAACATCAAAATAGTTTTTACTCAAAAAGAAATCTGTTATTAAAGATAATTTGATATTGAGACAATAGGTTCATGTTTGTAATGCCTTGCAAATATTTCCCTAACAATTCACTTACTTTGAGACATGGGCCACTAGAAGTTTTGAAATGAAATAGCTTGTGTAGTTTACATGGCATTGGAATGAGAATCAAGGGATCTGGGATCAGTTTTTATTCTGCTACTTATAATATTTGACCATGGTCTTGGGAATATGGAGGGGCTGGGGCTCAATAACCCTAAAAAGGGAATGCACCTTCTTTTCAAGTGCCTCTAAAATGCTCATCAAAACTAATGACATATTAGTCAGAAGAAAAGCCTCAACCAAATACAAAATTTAGATAATATATTAATCATCTAGAATGCAATAAAACTGGAAATTAGTAACAAAACTAGAAACCAAAAAAGCCATAATATCTATAAATTTAAAAATGATAAAATTCTTACATACTTGCTTTAAAGAAGAAATCCAAAGAGAATATTTAGGAGAGGAAAAAACAAACAAACAAACAAACAAACAAGAAAGAACAAACCAGAACCTGTAGAATATAGATAAAGTGAAGCTCGGAGGAAAATTCATAGCCTAAAATAAATGATAAAGAGTTCATTAAGAGATTGAAAGAAGAGTCCAAAACCAAAGGAAAAAGACAACAGGCAACAGAAAGCACCCATGGTTAATCCATCGTTTTGTGCTCTTAGACTTGGAATTTTAAATATCTATATATGATATCAAGAAAATAGATAGATGGAAAATTTTCTCAGAATAATGGAATCTATATAAAATGAATCAAAAAAGAATCCTAAAATTTAAAAAAAACAATAACTAAAATTAATGATTAAATAATTGAACTAATTACAGATTATGACTATAGAAAATTGGAGGAAGATAAGTAAACAGAAAGTATATAGATTGAAATGCAGACAAAAAAGGGGGGAAGAGGACACAGTGAAAAAACTTATAATTGGAATCCCAGAAGACAAAAGATACAAAAGGGAAGAGGTAATATTTGAAGAGATAATGATGATTGAGGATTTTCAAAAACAAAGGAAACATATCAAGTCACAAATTCAAGGACATCTGGAAAGCTAATCATGAAAAACATAAAGAAAATCACTCTGAGGCACATCATAAGAACATTGCTGGAAGCAAAGCACAAAGATTTCAATGCATTAAAAGGAACAACTTACTACAGACAGTTGATTATACAATAGAAAATATAGGTGCCTGGAGATAATAAAATATCATTTTTAAATACTAATAGAAGAATTTTTTTCAATCCAGAAAAACAAAACTAGCAACAAAATCATTCAAAATATCAAGGTAATTAACATTTTCTGGTAAAGAAATACTGAAAGAACTTGTCACTAGTAGTCCCACAACAAAAGAAATACTAAAGGAGTTCTTTAAAGAGAAGGAAAATTGTCCCAGTAAAAACAGATGGCCAAAATGTAATTATTTATGTAAATATAAATAAATATTTATTATTTAAAATAGTGACTATAATATCTTTTGAAGTTCAAAATATGTGTAGAAATAAAATACAAGATAAAAACCATACAAAAGGCAGGAGAGGATAAATGGAGTTAAAAATTTTAATACCCTTGCATTTTTCAGAGAGTGGTAAAATACTAATTTAAGATAAGCTATAACAATTCAGGGATTCATGTTGACATCTAGAGCAAAGGTTCAGTAAACATTTTGTCTAAAGCACCAGAAAGTAAGTATGTTAAGCTTTGTGCAGTCTTAGTCACAGCTACTCAACTCTGCTTTAGTAATGTGATAGCAGCCATAAATAATATGTGAGTGAATAGACAACTTTATTCACAGAAACAAGTGGTAGACTGGACTTGGTTCATGGTCCATAGTTTGCCTATCCTTAGTTTAGAGAATCTACTAATAAGATAGTAAAAATTGTATAGCAAATATAACTATAAACAAAATAAGAGGAGGAAATGGAGTATTAAAAATAATTAATTGAAAGAACAGATGAGATGCAAAGAAAATGGGTAATAAAAATTTAGATTTAAACACAAGTACACCAGTATTTAAATTAAATGCAAATTGCATAATATTAAAAGAAATTATAATTGCCATATTGAATTTAAGAACACAATTTACGTTGATTAAAACAGTTTCACCTTTTTTTGAGGACACAGATAAATTGACAGTCATACAAACATTAACGAAAGAAAAATATTTGTTCAATAAAACTAATATCCAACAAAGTTCCCTTTAAGGAAAGAAGCATTACAAGAGATAAAGAGGGATATTTCATAATGATAATTGGTCAATTAAACAGGAAGATACAATCGTCTTACATTTGTGTGCATCTAATATTCTTGCTTCAAAATATAGAAAGCAAAATGGGCAGAACTCAAATAAGATATAGTCAAATCCACAAAAGTAACAAGAGATTTCAGCATACTCTTTTAGTTACTTCCAGGAGAACAAAAAAAAAAAAAAAATCACTAAAAGTATAGAATTTTTGAAAAACAGAATTAACAGAAAAACAATTTTGACACAGTTTACTTATATGCAATATGAACTAAAAAGCTGCAGAATACACAGCCTTCTCAAGTCCATATGAACCATTTACCAAAATAGAACATATGTTGGCCATAAAGCAAGTATCAAAAACTATCATTGGGTTTAAGCAATTCAGAATCTGTTCTCTGACAACAGTGGAGTTAAACCAAAGATCAATAAAAGACATTAAATAGAGCAAACTCTGTTTTTGAAATTTGGGCAAGCACCTATAGATACCATAAGAGTAAAAGAAGAAATCACAAAGGTAATTAGAAAGTATTTCAAATGATGAAAATCAAAATATGACACATCAAAACTTGTGGGATGCTGCTAAAACTTTGCTTAGAGGAAAACTGGTACCCTTTAATGCATATATTAGAAATGAAAAAAGACTGATCAATGATTCAAGCCTCCATCTCAAGAAGCAAGAATAGCAACTTAAATCCAAAGAATATATGACAGGAAATAATGATTATAAGAATAGAAATCAATTAAAGCAAAAACATAATTACAAAAGAAAATTTTCACAACATCAAAAATTAATTCGTTCAAAAAACTAGTAAAATTGATAAATTCCTAGCATAAGAGATGAAAAAGTTAGAGAACATAACTTACCAGTTTCAGGAATAAAAATAGGACATCATTAGAGATTCTGCCGATAGTAAAATAGCAATGAAAATGTATTATGAAAAAATTAGATGTGGTAGATAAAATTCTGACAAATGTTGCCACGTGGCTCAGATGTGGTAATAGAGTGATGGGGTTCAGAAAATAAAAAAGGATCATCTTCAGAAGGTTTAAAGAAAACTCTTCTGACAGAGGAGGAAAGTAAGCAGGAATGGGCAAATATATAAATAACTTTTCAGATAAGGTAGTGAGGTTGAGGGAATTGATTCTTAATGTTTTCTGTTTCCTCTATGAGAAGGGAGGCAGGAAAATGTTTAGTGAAGTAAGCAGGAAAAACTTTGAAGCAAGTAATGAAGGTTTGGAAAAGCAATGGAGGAGCACAGACCTGGGAAGAGGGGGAAAGCACCAGCTGGGTCTCTGGAGAATAGTACGACAAAATGCACATATACTTTTTATGTATGTTTGCACACATATACTACAAGACACCTTTAAACTGAGCATATTCTCTTTCCACGGCTCAAATTTATACCACTTATCCTTAGAAAATAACCAGAAGTGTACACAGATATTTTTATACATTCCAAAGCATTTTTATACTTAGGGAATAATCTAAATTCTACAACTAGATGAATATTTCTCATTGGGGATTAATCATGTCTCCCCCAGGACATGTTCGAGGTCAAGTGAGTGGGAACTCAATTGTAAACAGGATCTTTGAAGATCCTATTAAGAGGAGGCCAAATTGAATCAGGGTGGGCCTTACTCACAAATGACTGGAGTCCTTTTAAGAAAAGGAAATTTGGGCACAGAAATAGAAGCCACAGAAGGAAACAGAAAGAGACAGACCGCCATGTGATGAAGGCAGAGGCTGACTGGCATCAAGCCACCAGCAGAATGCTACAGACTTCAGAGAAGACATGGGCAGAAGATACCTTGATATTTACTTCTGGTCTCCAAAACTGTGAGCCAGTAAGTTCCTGTTGTTTAAGCCAACAAGTTTATAGTATCTGATAGCAGCCCTGGCAAACTAAGACACACAGTGACATAAGATAATGTTGGGGATGGCTCGATTTTTTTTAAAAAAAAGCAAGCTAGACACAGTTTGAAATTATGCATACAATATGAAAAAAAAAGGCATTACAAAGTTTTCTCTTCCTTATGCTTTTCAGTATTTTCTCGATTTTCTGATTTGAGCATGTATTACTTCAGTAATCAAAGAAACATTGTTTTCATTGAATAATTTAAAAACAAGTTGTTAAAAATCTACTTGGAGAAAGAAACGGCAAAACTTTGAAATATAATGGTACTTCCAAAAAAAGACTCTTTTTCCCTATGAAACATCAGGGGCTGATTCACTCTCTGATCCACATGGAAAAATATATAAATAAAGAAATGTAATTTGTGGAATACCTATATTTGTTAAATGACATCTGGGGCCTCTTCAACATCCCACAGCAATTTACAAATTTCTCTATTATGACATAAAATAATTAATAAAACCATTCCTCTTGTATTTGATTTGAATCTGTAAGAAATATCTGAATAACTAACTGCATGCTTCCTTTTTGAATTTAATTCTTGAATTAGCAGTCAAGAAGAGTTTATTCATTACAAGTTTCTTAATCAAAAAAAATTTGTAGGGGAAATGCAAGATGCTTATTATAACACTTTCTAAAAAACTAGTGATCAATAAGCTTTTTAAAAGTAACTACAATAATTGTAAAACACTCAACATTTTCCCATTCGCTGTATTAAAATTAAAGATATCTTAAATTCTTTTTTGCCACTGTTGTTCTTGTAACTGTATTTAAGAATTCCAACCATATTGGAGATAGAATGAAAGCTCAAGACAGCCGGGCTGTTGTTTTATTCAAGGTTATATCCTGAGTGCCTAGGGCAGTAACTCGCCTGTAGTAGGACTCAATGAATTTTGTTGAATAAGTGAGGTAGTTTCAGACAAAAAAGGTAAGTGCTTATTCACATGTTCTTCCTCCTCTTTCAGCATACTTTCCCCAGTGCTTCTCACCCATTTTCAGTTTTCTGCTCGCTCCAAATTTAATTTACCTTTTCTCATGTTACTGAGAAGTTTTGATAAGTTAATAATAGTGCTACATGATCTTTTTTTAATTCATTTTATTGAGATATATTCACAAACCACGCAGTCATACAAAACAAATTGCACATTCGATTGTTCACAGTACCATTTCATAGTTGTGCATTCATCACCAAAATCAATCCCTGACACCTTCATTACCACACATACAAAAATAACCAGAATGATACTTGAAGTGAAAAAGAGCAATTAAAGTAAAAAAGAACACTGGGTGCCTTTGTTTGTTTGTTTGTTTGTTTCCTTCCCCCATTTTCTATTCATCCATCCATAAACTAGACAAAGGGGAGTGTGGTCCATATGGCTTTCCCACTCCCATTGTCACCCCTCATAAGCTACATTTTTATACAATTGTCTTCAAGATTCATGGGTTCTGAGTTGTAGTTTGATACTTTCAGGTATCTAACACCAGCTAGCCCAATTCATTAGAACCTAAAAAGGGTTGCCTATATTATGCATAAGAGTGCCCAATACAGCGACCTCTCAGCTCCTTTTGGAACCTCTCTGCCACTGAAGCTTATTTCATTTCCTTTCATTTCCCCCTTTTGGTCAAGAAGATGATCTCCATCCCACAATGCCGGGTCTGCATTCCTCCCTGGGAGTCATATTCACTCCCCTGGGTGTCTGATCCCACGTAGGGGCGAGGGCAGTGATTTCACCTTTCAAGTTGGCTTAGCTAGAGAGAGAGGGCCACATCTGAGCAACAAAGAGGTATTCAGAAGGAGGCTCTTAGGCACAATTATAGGCAGGCCTAGCCTCTCCTTTGCAGCAACAGTCTTTCCAAGGGCAAGTCCTGTAGTAGAGGGCTCAGCCCATCAAACTACCAGTCCTCTATGTCTGTGAGCACATCAGCAACCATCGAGGTGGGGAAGCCCAATATCCCTGCATTCTCCACCAGCTCCTCAAGGGGGCTCTGCATATTTTTTTCCTGGTGTTTTTTTTTTTTTTAATGAACTCTTTTTTATTGTAAATCAACTGTATAAAAAATAAAATAAAATAAAATAAAATTTAAAAAAACATACAATAAAAGAACATTTCAAAGAGACCATAACAAGGGACTAAGAAAAAGACAACTAACCTAAGACAACTACTTAACTTCCAACATGCTCCTACTCTACCCCAAGAAAGTAACCTAATATAGCAACATTTCTGTGAACTTGTTCCTACTACACCCGTCAGAAATTGACAGGCCATAGTCATTCCTGGGCATTCCCAAAATGTTAAATTTACCCACAATAGCTTATCTGTTCTTATTGGATTATCGTTCCCCCTTCCTTAATTGCTCTCTATCACTAGTTCCCCTACATTCTACATGATAAACCATTTGTTTTACATTTTTCAATGTTCACATTAGTGGTAGCATATAATATTTCTCTTTTTGTGCCTGGCTTATTTCGCTCAGCATTATCTCTTCAAGGTTCATCCATGTTGTCATATGTTTCACGACATCGTTCTTTCTTACTGCTGCGTAGTATTCCATCATGTATATATACCACATTTTATTTATCCACTCATCTGTTGAAGGACATTTGGGTTGCTTCCATCTCTTGGCAATTGTGAATAATGCTGCTATGAACATTGGCGTGCAGATATCCGTTCATGTCACTGCTTTCAGATCTTCTGGGTATATACCAAGAACTGTAATCACTGGATCAAACGGTAACTCTATATCTTGTTTTCTAAGGAACTGCCAGACTGACTTCCAGAGTGGCTGAACCATTATACAGTCCCACCAACAATGAATAAGAGTTCCAGTTTCTCCACATCCCCTCCAGCATTTGTAGTTTCCTGTTTGTTTAATGGCAGCCTTTCTAATTGGTGTGAGATGGTATCTCATTGTGGTCTTAATTTGCATCTCTCTAATAGCTAGTGAAGCTGAACATTTTTTCATGTATTTCTTGGCCATTTGTATTTCCTCCTCAGAGAACTGTCTTTTCCTATCTTTTGCCCATTTTATAATTGGGCTGTCTGTACTATCATCATTGAGTTGCAGGATTTCTTTATATATGCAAGATATCAGCCTTTTGTCAGATACATGGTTTCCAAAAATTTTTTCCCATTGAGTTGGCTGCCTCTTTACCTTTTTGAGAAATTCCTTTGAGGTACAGAAACTTCGAAGCTTGAGGAGTTCCCATTTATCTATTTTTTCTTTTGTTGCTTGTGCTTTGGGTGTAGAGTCTAGGAAGTTGCCACCTAATACAAGGTCTTGAAGATGTTTTCCTACATTATCTTCTAGGAATTTTATGGTACTTTCTTTTATATTGAGATCTTTGATCCATTTTGAGTTAATTTTTGTGTAGGGTGTGAGGTAGGGGTCCTCTTTCATTCTTTTGGATACGGATATCCAACTCTCCCAGCCCCATTTGTTGAAAAGACTGTTATGACCTAGTTCAGTGACTTCAGGGGCCTTATCAAAGATCAGTCAGCCATAGAACTGGGGGTCTCTCTCTGAATTCTCAATTCGATTCCATTGATCTATATGTCTATCTTTGTGCCAGTACCATGCTGTTTTGACAACTGTGGCTTCATAATAAGCTTCAAAGTCAGGGAGTGTAAGTCCTCCCACTTCGTTTTTCTTTTTTAGAGTGTCTTTAGCAATTCGAGGCATCTTGCCTTTCCAAATAAATTTCATTACTAGCTTTTCCAAGTCTGCAAAGTAGGTTGTTGGAATTTTGATTGGGATTGCATTGAATCTGTAGATGACTTTGGGTAGAATTGACATCTTAATGACATTTAGCCTTCCTATCCATGAACATGGAATATTTTTCCATCTTTTAAGGTCCCCTTCTATTTCTTTTAGTAGAGTTATGTAGTTTTCTTTGTATAGGTCTTTTACATCTTTGGTTAAGTTTATTCCTAGGTACTTGATTTTTTTAGTTGCTATTGAAAATGGTATCTTTTTCTTGAGTGTCTCTTCAGTTTGTTCATTTCTAGCATATAGAAACATTACTGGCTTATGTGCATTAACCTTGTATCCCGCTACTTTGCTAAATTTGTTTATTAGCTCTAGTAGCTGTATCGTCGATTTCTCAGGGTTTTCCAGATACAAGATCATATCATCTGCAAACAATGACAGTTTTATTTCTTCTTTTCCAATTTGGATGCCTTTTATTTCTTTGTCTTGCCAGATTGCCCTGGCTAGCACTTCCAGCACAATGTTGAATAACAGTGGTGATAGCGGGCATCCTTGTCTTGTTCCTGATCTTAGAGGGAAGGCTTTCAGTCTCTCACCATTGAGTACTATGCTGGCTGTGGGTTTTTCATATATGCTCTTTATCATATTGAGGAAGTTTCCTTCAATTCCTACCTTTTGAAGTGTTTTTATCAAAAACGGGATGTTGGATTTTGTTGAATGCTTTTCCAGCATCTATTGAGATGATTATTTGATTTTTCTCTTTTGATTGTTAATGTGTTGTAATACATTGATTGATTGTCTCATATTGAACCATCCTTGCATGCCTGGAATGAACCCCATTTGGTCATGGTGTACGATTTTTTTAATGTGTCTTTGGATTCAATTTGCAAGTATGTTGTTGAGAATTTTGCATCTATATTCATTAGGGAGATTGGCCAGTAGTTTTCCTTTTTTGTAGCATCTTTGCCTGGTTTTGGTATTAGATTGATGCTAGCTTCATAAAATGAGTTAGGTAGTGTTCCATTTTCTTCAATGTTTTGAAAGAGTTTAAGTAAAAATGGTGTCAGTTCTTTTTGGAAAGTTTGGCAGAATTCCCCAGTGAAGCCATCTGGCCCTGGGCATTTATTTGTGGGAAGCTTTTTGATGACTGATTGGATCTCTTTGCTTGTGATTGGTTGGTTGAGAACTTCTGTTTCTTCTCTGGTCAGTCTAGGTTGTTCATATGTTTCCAGGAAATTGTCCATTTCCTCTACATTGTCCAGTTTATTGGCATACAGTTTTTCATAGTATCATCTTATAATTTTTTTAATTTCTTTGGGATCTGCAGTAATGTCACCTTTCTCATTCATTATCTTGTTTATATGGATCTTCTCTCTTTTTGAGTTTGTCAGTCTAGCTAGGAGCTTGTCAATCTTGTTGATCTTCTCAAAGAACCAACTTTTGGTGTTTTTGTCCTCTCTATTGTATTTTTTGTTGTTGTTGTTCTCTATGCCATTTATTTCTGCTTTAATCCTTGTTATTTCTTTTCTTCTACTTGGTTTAGGATTGGTTTGCTGTTCATTTTCTAGCTTCTTCAGTTGATTCATTAGTTCTTTGATTTTTGCTCTTTCTTCCTTTTTAATATATGCATTTAGTGCTATAAATTTCCCCCTTAGCACTGCTTTTGCTGCATCCCATAGGTTTTAGTATGTTATGTTCTCATTTTCATTCTTCTCTATATATTTAGCAATTTCTCTTGCTATTTCTTCTTTAACCCACTGATTGTTTAGGAATGTGTTGTTTAACCTCCAGGTATTTGTGAATTTTCTAAGTCTCTCATGGTTATTGACTTCTAATTGTATTCCATTGTGGTCAGAGAATGTGCTTTGAATAACTTCAATCTTCTTAAATTTATTGAGCCTTGTTTTATGTCCCAGCATATGATCTGTTCTGGAGAAAGTTCCGTGAGCACTAGAGAAGAATGTGTATCCTTGTGATTTGGGATGTAATGTTCTATATATGTCTGTTAAATCCAATTCATTTATCAGATTGTTCAGGTTTTCAGTTTCCTTATTGGTCTTTTGTCTGGTTGATCTATCTATAGGAAAGATTGGTGTGTTGAAGTAGCCCACAATTATTGTGGAACCATCAATTGCTTCCTTTAGTTTTGCCAGTGTTTCTCTCATGTATTTTGTGGCACCTTGATTGGGTGCATAAACATTTATAATTGTTTTTCTTCTGGTTGAATTGCCCCTTTTATTAGTATGTAGTGGCCTTCTTTGTCTCTCATAACATCCTTGCATTTAAAGTGTATTTTATCTGAGAATAATATTGCTACACCTGCTTTCTTTTGGCTGTAGCTTGCATAAAATATTTTTTCCATCCTTTCACTTTCCATTTCTTTGTGTCCCTGTGTCTAAGATGAGTCTCTTGTATGCAACATATTGATGGTTCATTTTTTTGATCCATTCTGTGAACCTATATCTTTTAATTGGGGAGTTTAATCCATTTACATTCAACGTTATAACTGTGAAAGCATTTCTTGAATCAGCCATCTCATCCTTTGGTTTATGTTTGTCATATATATTTTTTCCCTCTCTCTATTAATATCCTTTAATGTACCCATGATGAATCTCTTTAGTACTGAACCTTTCTCCGTGTCTCTCTCTTCTTTCTTTGTTTCTCTGTCTGTAGGGCTCCCTTTAGAATCTCCAGTAGGGCAGGTCTCTTGTTAGCAAATTCTCTCAGCATTTGTTTGTCTGTGAAAAATTTAAGTGCTCCCTCAAATTTGAAGGAGAGCTTTGCTGGATAAAGAATTCTTGGTTGGTGGTTGTTGTTTTAAACAATGTTGTAAGTCATGGAAGAGTCTAACAGATGCTTTATGGATTGACAAAACTGGATGAAACAGTTTACATTGGAAGTGCTAACGAACACAATTTGAATTGAATTTTTATAGAAAGTCTTGTTAAAACACTTTTTCCGAGTATACAGTGCTTGGAGAATCATATTAGTTTTCACTGTAAAAGTACACAAAAAAGTTAGGGAAATAAATATTTAAAATTCTGTCTTCATTCTTCCTTAATTTAATTCTTATTCCTAGCTTTAAATTGACACATGGAACAGTTTCTGATCCTTAACAATAAGAAAAAACCTCTATAAAATTTGGTCTGTACCATTTAACTGCTGTCAATTATCCGTATGCCCGGCATGCCTGCAACTGTGAGAACTGTGAATTTCATCATACCTATGTTCCTTTGCAGGGTGTATGACAACATCTTAATATATTTTCTATTGAAAACTAACTTCAAATAAAGTAAGAGGAATTTTTTGTCTGAATATATAATACATGAATGATTCTTTGAAAGAGATATATAAATAATAGATCAGCTCTCAGATATTGTTGCCATGTATTATTAATTAAAAAATAAAACTCAGATCTACACTGAAAAATACATCATGGTATCTAGGCTACAGTATGTCTTAACAGTAGGGATTAAATTTTATGGGCAATGAAATTCGTATTGTCTTAAGGCCTTTGAATATTCCATTCTTCTTCAGTAATACCCATAGCTATAAAGATTGGTCTAAAAACCCCACTTTTCTGGTAACATTCCTAGAATAAATCTCACCCAGATTTGACCACTGTGTGCTCATAAACACTATTGCCTATTTCCATGGCATTTCTGAGCTTTGGTAGTGTTCTCTGCTCAGATCAAATCAAGGTCTCCTAGTCAAACAAAGCCTCAAATTTTCTGTATTGGGAGAAGACTCTCCTGATTCCAGGCCTCTGGGTTTCCTCTTTTATCCTAAGAATCTCTTACTGTGATTACTGCTGCCCCCAGCACCCTGAGTCCCTTGGCATGCAGTGTTCCTGATACATCTTGAACCTAAGCATGAATAAATACCTCTCATATTGTGCACAATGGAAAAATTCTGAAGTATTTGATTTAACTCTGTAAATTCCAAGGGGTTGCCAATGGAAAACAAACTCAATCCAATAGAAGTCAGACTTGCCAAGTACTGATTGTACTACTAACAAGATTAATTTGCTTCCAAGACTAACATGCCCTTTCTATTCTATATGAGGTGTTCGATCCCCAACCTCTTGGTAGAATTTTACAAGACCAAGCCTATATTGTTCTCAGTGTTTTTATTGTCTATTTCTTTTTCATGTCTCATGAGATTAAGCTTTGCTTAAATCCTGGATGCAGACTTAACCATTTATTGCAGCACATTTTAATTGACTGCAATTTCTTGTTTAGCATGATGAGGAACCTACTCTGGAAAGAAAAGAATCTAACTGATTAACAGAATCTAATGTCTTATTTGTCTACCTTATTAAAGAAAAATAATAACAACTTGTTTGACCATAGGTTAAGATTAATATTTGAGCTCATGTGAAGAATTGAATTGTCAAATCAAACTCACATGATTCAGATATTTTACCAAGTATCACATTTCATTAATAATTTCAGGAATACAAGCAAAAAAGATATGGGCAAAGCAGGAAGAGGTCTGCAGCATCAAGACTAACTCTCCAGGTCCTTTTTGCTGAATCAGGCATGCATACTCTCTGGCCATTTTCAAAGATGAACTCTCAAATAAGATATATACCCACTTCACACAGCAGGGAGTATTTTAGGATCAGAAACATCTCAATGTTTTACCCAGGAAGCCTCATAGTTCAGATGACATTTTCCAGGGAGTCATACACCATAAATATATAGAGGTTGGAAGTTTGTTTACCTTAAGCAATCCTAAACCAGAGATATGCTGGGAAAAGCATTTCATAGATAAAGAATTTCCTCCTAGGACATACCATTAGTTTACTTACCATGAGTTATTTTTCAACATATTTAAAAAAGAGATTGAACTGCATTATCCACCTTCACTCTTTTCCAGTAGGAACTCCTAGAAATGGGAAAGAAATGGATTGTAGGTCAGCTACTTAAATCCTTCCTTCCTCGTGTTCAAAATGGAAATCCTGCATTATATACATATGCATTCACATATATATATATCTTCAATTGATTTTAAAGTAATCTAATGAATTTTGTGACATTTTCATCACATCTATAATTATTTTCTCTTTTCCACTTTTTATGTTGAATATTTCCATCTTTTCTCTGTCTTGATCAATCTTATCAGATATCTTTTCGAAGAACCAAATTTTGCTTTATTAATCTTCTATATTGATTTTTTAAATTGATTTCTGTTGAATTTCTACTTTGTTTCTTCGTGTTTGTTCTGTACTCTTGGTCCAGCTTCCTGAATTTAACAGTTACCTTGTTTTCAATGTTTTGTTTTGTTTTGTTTTTTTGATAGTATGTTTAAAATTATGCATCTCTTTCTAAATATTTTAACCGTGTCTGACAATTTGGAAATTTAGTGCTTTTACTGTCATTCAATTCTATTTTGTTTTTATGAATTCCTCCTTAACCAAGGGTTATTTATTCCAGTGCTTCTCAAACTTTAATGAATTTTATTAAAGTAAAAATTCTGATTCAGAAGGTCAGGGTTGGAACTTGAGATTCTGCATTTCAAATAAGTTTCTGTGTGATGCCAGTGCTGTTTTGTCCTGGAATAACCATGCTTCACCTCTGCTGTCCATAGTTTGACTCTGACAACACCATGATTTTACTCTGAGAATCTTGGCATAGCTTGATGCTTTCCTGTTTCACAGAAGTGTCATGGCAAACAATAATTCAGTCAGGGCACTGTTAGAGAGAAAAGAGGATAATCCAGAAATCTTTCCCCCTTTCCCCAGTATCCCCCAGTTACCCTCTGATCTGGGATAAGGTTCCCCATGCCTGTGTTTCGTCTCTTTGATATCTGCCTTCCCGGTGTTGTTATTGTTTTGCACAGTTCTCTTTTTTTTTTTTTTTTTAGATATTTTAATGCAATTTTATTGAGATATATTCACACACCATATAATCCATCCAAAGTATACAAGCAGTGGCTCACAGTATCATAGTATAGTTGTGCATTCATTACCACAATCAATTTTCATTACTCCAAAATAAAGAAAAAATATATAAAAAAATTAAAAAGAGCATCCAAACCATCCCAAATCCCTTGTCCCCCTCTATTATTTATATATTTTTTTTCATTATTTTATTACTCATCTGCCCATATACTGGTTAAACGGAGGGTCAGTCACCAGGTTTTCACTATTACACAGTCACACAATAAAAGCTATATAGTTATACAATTATCAAGAATCAATTCTACTGGATTACTGTTCAACAGATTCAGGTATTTCCTTCTAGCTATTCTAAGACACTAGAAACTTAAAAGGAATATCTATATAATGCATAAGAATAACCTCCAGATTGGCCTCTCAACTGTATTTGAGATCTCTCAGCCACTGAAGCTTTATTTGTTTCATTTCTTTTTCCCCTTTTGGTCAAGAAGTCTTTCTCAATCCCATTTTGCCAGGGCCAGGTTCATCCCTGGGAGTCCTGTCCCTCGTTGCCAGGGAGACTTACAACCCTGGGAGTCATGTCCCATGTAGCAGGGAGGGTAGTGAGTTTATTTGCAGGGTTGGCTGAGACACAGAGGCCACATCTGAGCAACAAAAGAGGTTCTCTGTGGGTGACTTTTTTTTTAATATTCATTTTACTGAGATATATTCACATACCACTCAGTCATACGAAACAAATTGTACATTCAATTGTTCACAGTAACATTACATAGTTGTACATTCATCACCAAAATCTATCCCTGATACCTTCATTACCACATACACAAAAATAACAAGAATAATAATTAAAGTGAAAAAGAGCAATTAAAGTAAAAAAGAACACTGGGTGCCTTTGTCTGTTTGTTTGTTTGTTTCCTTCCCCCATTTTTCTACTCTTCTAGCCATAAACTAGACAAAGGGGAGTGTGGTCCTTATGGCTTTCCCAATCCCATTGTCACCCCTCATAAGCTACATTTTATACAATTGTCTTCAAGATTCATGGGTTCTGAGTTGTAGTTTGATAGTTTCAGGTATCTACTGCCAGCTACCCCAATTCACTAGAACCTAAAAAGGGTTCTCTAAATTGTGTGTAAGAGTGCCCACCAGAGTGACCTCTTGGCTCCTTTTGGAATCTCTCTGCCACTGAAGCTTATTTCATTTCCTTTCATTTCCCCCTTTTGGTCAAGAAGAAGTTCTCCATCCCATGATGCCGGGTCTACATTCCTCCCCGGGAGTCATATTCCACGTTGCCAGGGAGATTCACTCCCCTGGGTGTCTGATCCCATGGAGGGGGGAGGACCATGATTTCACCTTTGAAGTTGGCTTAGCTAGAGAGAGAGGGCCACATCTGAGCAACAAAGAAGCATTTGGGAGGAGGCAGTTAGGCACAATTATAGGGAGGCCTAGCCTCTCCTTTGTTTTGCACAGTTTTTATGCTAGCCATTCAGATTCATGCTTCCCTTTCTTTTCTGTGGTTTCCCCATGGTTGCGTTTGGAGTAATGGATCAACTGCTCATGATAATTTATTATCTTTTCAGGTAGCAAAGTCCCTGATTTTTATTTTTATTAGAAATTTACTGGTATTTAAATGTTGGTTATAATTAAATTAAACAAATTACATCTCTTACATGTGGCCAATGATCACAGTTTGCTACTTTTGTCTTTTTTTCCTAGACCCGCTTCATATATTTTGAGGAAAAACTCTTTATTCCAGCTTTTAATTATTAGAAATTGCTGAAGTGTCCCAAATCTATTTCTTCATTCCACACCTCTTAGCATTTGGTGTATCAATATTTAACGTCCATACCACCTATTCCACCAAGGTTAAGATATTATCACATGTAAGATACACTATTGTTTTTTGTACCAAAGAGAAAGAAAGCAACAATTCTGTCCATTATATAGCATGTGCTTTTGATTTTAAGATTCAACTCAATTTCAAAAATGCTTAAATGTGAAGAGTGCTTGTTAAAATCAATGAAACATGGTAGGAAATCCCATTTATATGCTTCACAGTTACTTAAACTCATCAGGTTAAGAGTTTTATAATTTCCCCACATGCTTTTCTAATTGGCTTACCTTTATTAATAATTGTCACCTCTATCCATCCAATCAAGAAAGACCATCAGTACAATTTTTTTTCTCTATCTCATCTCTCTAATTTAGTGAATGTCTAATTTATCTGAATTCTAACTTTAAATATTGGTTGAGTCAATCCACTTCCTTTAAATTTCTCTGCCACATTCTAGGCCAAATCAGCATCATCCTCACCTGTCTCATTGCAATAAACTCCTCCCTGCTGTCCTTGACTCTATTTATTCCCAAGGAATGCAAGAATTTTTTATGAGCCATAGAAGCAATGGTTCCTGACAGATAATCAGGAGTTTTCTAGGCAGTGATGATGATAAGCATATTCCAAATGGAAGAAATGCCATGTTCAAAGTCACAGACATATGATCGTGTATGTTCAGCAGATAATTTCTAAGTATAATGATGGGACAGGACACTAAGTTGAGGACTGCATTGTGGGGAAACACAGCTGCTACAAAAAATTTAGACTTTATCCTATAGTAAATACGAAGTCATGGAGGGTTTCAATGCAATGATGGAACATAACAGAATTTGTGATTAAGAAAGGAAATACAAGACTAGAAAAGGGTGAGATGAATTAGGAAGTCATTGCAACAGTCCAGATGAGAGACGGTGAGCCATTATCCACCCAGTTCCCCAAACCAGAAACCTGAGTCATCCTCAACTCTTTCCTCTCCTTCATTGAAAGACTCACCAAGTTCTGTCAATTTACCTTCTAAGTAGAAGTTGAATCCATTGTCTCTTTTACCCTCTCTACCACTTCACTAGAATATGATGAAAAGCCAGAGTCAGTGCCCACCTAAGAATCCTGAGCATGCTGGAAAACTGAGACAATAACTAATTTTGAATCTTCCTGGTTGGGGCCTGGTGTTCTCTCATGGCTGTAGGCTAAATGCAGTGTTCTTAAAGCTCTAGTGTATGCTTGAGCAACTGTTGGGAAGAGAGTTGCAATAGGGCAAGAGATAGCAATGAAGAAGGGGGTGTTTATAAAGTTCTGGTGAAGGTGATGTGTGACTAAGTAGTCATGAAGGCTGTGAATTACAGGACATGTGACAGCAGAGAAAAGTCAGGAAATGCCTGGATAAAGAAAGAAAGGACCAAAATTTTACCCCTACCTCACACCATATACAAAAATTAACTCAAAATGGATCAAAGACCTAAATATAAGAGTTAAAACCATAAAACTCAGAAGAAAACATAGGGATTTGGCATTGCATTCTTACATATGACTCAAAAGCATAAGCAACAAAAGAAAAAAATAGTTAAATTAGGTTTCATGGAAATCAAAACTATTGTGTATCAAAGGGCATTGCCAAGAAAGTGAAAAAGACAATGTACAGAATAGGAGAAAATATTTGGAAATCTTTTATCTGATAAGGGTTTAATATCCAGAATCTGTAAAGAACTCCTAGGACTCAACAACCAAAAGACAATCCAATTTGAAGAATGAGCAAAGGACTTGAGTAGACATTTGTCCAAAGATATACAAATGACCAATAAGCACATTAAAAGATGCTCAATATCATTAGTCATTAGGGGAAGGTAAATCAAAATCACAATGAGATACCACTTCACACTCACTAGGAAGGCTATTACTAACAAAACAAAACAAAACAAAAAATAGAAAATAACTAGCATTGGCAAGGGTGTAAATAAATTGGAATTCTCATATATGCTGTTGGTGGGGATGTAAAATGATGCAGCCACTGTAGAAAACAGTTTGGTGGTTTCTCAAAAAGTTACGCATAGAATTATCATATGACCTGGCAATTCTACATTAGATGTATACACAAAATAATTGAAAATAGGAAGAAAAAAGATAGAACCAAACTTTGAAAATAATAGAACACAAGTAGGTTGTCAATGTTGGAAATAATACACAAGTGGGATAAGGTGAGAACCCAATCCATAAAGGGGAGATATTATTTGAAGACATGAGGATATGAATTAAGGCAGAAAGCCTGTTATTTTAATTGGAGGGTAAAGTCATAATAAGGAACAATAAAGTTGTCTTAATACTGAATCCTGGCACAACTGGTAAGAGCACTTTTAATTGCCCACTGGTGAAGATTAAAGCTGGTATAAGCCCTGAATATTTGGACAAATGAAAAGTTATAGGGAAACAAATGGAATCCTCCCAATATCTAAGAAAACAACATACAATAGAACTTTATGAAAAGCATATGTAAACTTCAGGAGCATATATCCTATTATTTTCTAGAAAGCAAGAGAAGAAAAATGGGAAATAATTTTGCAGTTCTCCTTTAAAAGTCAATTGATAGGTATAAAATGTCACCAACATTATATTGGTTTAGAGTGCCATCTTTCAAATGAATATGAAGAGTACTTTAATACTCTAAAAGCTTCCATTTACTATGCATAATCCCTTACTGTTATTTTTCCTCCCAAATTCTTATATTTCTCAATAATGTGTTTTCCTACTGTGGAGTGTTTTTTTCCAGTTGGGGAAGAAATCATTATAATTTCAACCAGCATCATTGTCATCCAAAATCCCAACCAGTTTCTTTTATCAAACCAGACAGTTCATTTATCTATGACAACTCTTGTTTTCAACTCTTCTTTTTCATATCAAATCTTTTGTTTTAATTTCTCTTTAAAAATGTAATTTAAGATCAAGGAGACAGGTAATGAGCCCAATGAGTAATGGCAAGGGAAGCATTCAGGAAAGGAAACTGTCAGGAAAGAGCCAGGTCATGACTAGAAGTTCAATGATCAGAACAGAAGCAAAGGTCCAGAACTGGGAAAATTCAGCTAGTGTGAGGCAGAGTAATATAGAAGGCTGGAACCACCCTTGTAGTTGGTAACTATGGGGACAGAACAGTAAAGGGATAAACAAGGAGGCGAGTCAGAACTGTGGACAGGTAGTCAGGGAACAAGAATCACAAGGAAGAGTAAGTCCAGCCTGGGGCCACCAGATGTCACAACTAAGGCACTAAATCTGGGCAGCAGGCAGGAACAAAAATTATGATTATCAGTCTTTAGTTAAGATAATATTGCATTTTACTTAAGGAGCCAAGAAACCAGAGTTGACAGGTAAGAAAAGATAAGTGATAACAACTGGCTAGAAGAGGCAGTCAAATGGTAAGAAAAAGAAAACCCTGAAAAAAATTGATGGATTAAGGTTTCACCTCATTTATTTGCCCCTGGAAAGAGGTCAATAGGGAGGAGAGAAGACAGTAAGACCAGGGCTCTTAAGAATTCAGAAATCTAACAGTTCCCTAGCGGTTAAAGTTATATTACTGTCTTTTTCCTGGTTTTTCTGACACCTTAATTATTGGAATTTTTCAAGTTTCTTATTTGATACCCAAGTTATCTGAAAATGTTATCTGTGAACCTTAAAGAAGACTCATAGTGAAATCAAGAGTAATAAAAAATTTCATTTAAAACATGATTGAAAGCAGTGAAAGTTAAGGGAAAAGTCATTTGAAAGGAAAAAAGGCATCATTTAAAAAACAAAAATTTTTTAAATGAACGGCTTCATTAGGCCCAAACAGAAAGATTCATTGAAATTGTGACATATTTTTTCTAATTAAGAAAACAGTAAAATATTCTTTGCAGATTATGTACAAATCCTAGTGAGCTGATTAAAGTTCTTATGTATCTAATTAAAACCTGACTCTTGGTTAAGGACTGTAAAAGGTATTTTAAAATTCTTTTAGCTTGGATAGAAAGTTGCCAAGTCCCTTGTTTATTGGGAGCTTCTTCTCTGTTTAGTCATCATTCCACTCTTCAGTATCAGTTTGGAGAAAATTACACAAATACATTCAATCTTCATCAGTGGCAAAAGAAATTACAGTCTAATTTGGGACTCTTTGGATTATGCATCATCATAATATACCATAAAATTATGGATAATAACAAGTATTGGAGAGGATGCAGAGAAACAGGAACACTTGTTCACCATTGGTGGGAATGTAAAATGGTGCAGCTGCTGTGGGAGAGTTTGGCAGTTCCTCAGAAAACTAAGTACAGAACTACCATATGACCTGGCAATCCCACTTCTAGGTATATACCCAAAAGAATTAAAAGCAGGGACTCAAAACAGATATTTGCACACCAATGTTTATAGCAGCATTATTCACAATTGCCAAAATGGAAGCAACTTAAGTGTCCATCAACTGATGAATACATAAATAAAATGTAGCATGTGTGTATAATCAGGTATTATTCAGTTGTGAAAAGGAATGAAGTCCTGATACATGTGACAATATGGATGAACCTTGAAGACACTATGTTGAGGGAAATAAGCCAGACACAAAGGACATATATAGTATGATCTCACTGTTTGAAGTAACTAGCATAAGCAAACTCATGGTATCTGAATCTAGAATATAGGTAACTAGGATGGGGAATGAGAAGTTATGGTTTAAAAGGTACAGGGTTAAAATTTGGAATGATAGAAATGTTTTGGTAATGAATGGTGGTGATGGTAGGAAAACATTGTGAATGTAATTAACAGCACTGAAATATATATATGAAAGGGATTAAATGTGGAGATGTTAGAGTGTATATATGATAACAGAATAAAAATTATTAATTAAAAAAACCATGGAACTACATTAATAGTTCCCTTAGTGAACCCTAAGTTAAACTATTATTTATAATTAATAGTAAAAATAAGCAACCCAAGTGTACACCAACTGATGAATGGACAAATAAAATATAATGTATACATTACAATGAAATATTATTCACCCATAAAAATGAATGAAGTCCTTGATGCTGATGTTGTCATAAACATTGAGGACTGGCGGTTTGATGTGTCGAGGCCTCTATCATGGGACTTGCCCTTATGAAACTCATTACTACAAAGCAGTGGCTAAACTTGCATATAATTGTGCCTACGAGTCGTCCCCTGAGTACCTCTTTGTTGCTCAGATGTGGGCCTCTCTCTCTCACTCTTTCTCTCTCTCTCTAACTAAGCCACCTTGGCAGGTGAACTCACTGCCCCCCCGCCCCCTACTTGGGACCTGGCTCTCAGGGGTTAAATCTCCCTGGCAACACAAGATATGACTCCTGGGGATGAATCTGGACCCAGCATCATGGGATTAAGAATATCTTCTTGACCAAAAGAGGGATGCAAAATGAAAGAAATAAAGTTTCAGTAGCTGAAAGATTTCAAATAGAGTCAAGAGTTCACTCTGGTGGACATTCTTATGCACTATATAGATAACACCTTTTAGGTTTTAATGTATTAGAATAGCCAAACTCCAACCCAGTAGCCCTGACTCTTGAAGAGGATTGTATAACAATGTAGCTTACAATGGACGATGGTGTGATTGTGAAAGCCTTGTGAATCATACTCCCTTTATCCAGTGTATGGATGGATAAGTAGAAAAATGGGGACAAAAATGAAATGAAAAAGAGGGTGGGATGGGGGGATGATTTGGGTGTTCTTTTTTACTTTCATTTTTTACTCTTATTCTTTCTGATATAAGGAAAATGTTCAAAAATAGATTGTGGTGATGAATGCATAACTGTATGATGGTACTGTGAACAATTGATTGTATACCATGGATGACTGTATAGTATGTGAATATATTTCAATAAAACTGAATTTAATTTAAAAAAGTGAGTGAAGTCCTGATACATGTGACAACATGGATAAACCTGAAGGACATTAAGTTGAGTAAAAAAAGCCAGACACAAAAGGACAAATATTGTATGATCTCACTGATATGAACCAATTATAAAAAGCAAATTGATAGAGTTAATAACTAGAATATAGGTGACCAGGGGATAGAATGGGGTAGAGAAGGGAACTGATGCTTATTTTGTACAGAATTTTTTTAGATTGATTTTAAATGTTTGGAAATGGATAATGGTGCTAGTAGCCCATTATTGTGAGTGTAATTAATAGTGCTGAATTAGGCTGGAAAGAAGTTTCGGGTTGTGTATGTTCCTAGAAGGAAAATTAGAAGATAAAACATGGGGCTGTATAACATAGTGAACCCTGTTGTGAATGATGGACTGTGGTTAATAGTACAGATATAAGACTATTCTTTCATGAATTATAACAAATGTATGACACTTATATAAGTTGTTAATATTAGGGTGGTTGTTCCAGTTTGCTAATGCTGCCATTATGCAAAATACCAGAAATGCATTGGCTTTTATAAAGGGGGTTTATTTAGTTACAAATTTAGTCTGAAGGTCATGAAAATGTCTAAATTAAGGCATCAACACAAGTTTACCTTCACCGAAGGAAGGCCAATGACCTTCTGTTAGCTGGGAAGGCATGTGGCTGTCATCTGCTGTTCCAGTTCCTCTCAGCTCCTGTGCATTCTTCAAAATGTTACTCTTGGGATGTTTTATCCTCTCTTAGCTTCTCCAGAGCAAAGTGTCAGCAAAAGTCTGCTTTCAATGGCTAGGTCCAAAATGTCTTTCTTGGCTGTGGCACCAAGCTCCTTCTGTCTGAGCTCTTATAGGGCTCTGGTGATTTAATTAAGACCCATGCTGAATGGGTGGGGCCACACCTCCATAAAAATAATCCAATTAGTGTTATCACATACAGTTGGGTGGGTCACATCTCCATGGAAACAACCCAATCCAAAGGTTCCAGCCTAATCAAGACTAACTACATCTGCCCCCACAAGATTGCATTAAAGAACATGGCATTTTGGGGAGCATAATATATCCAAGCCAGCACAGTAGTGTCTGGGAAAAATATACCTAATGTAAACTCTGGACTATAGTTAACAGTAACATTTTAATATTCTTTCATCAATTGTAACAAATGTACCATACTAATGCAAACAGGCAACAATAGGGGGAGATACGGGAACGTTATACCTTTTACATGACCTTTCTGTAAACCTACAACCTCTCTAAAAAGATAAGGATAATTTTTAAAAAAACATTATGCTTAGTGAAAGAACCAGATGCAAAGTACTACATATTGTAGGATTCCATTTATAGAAAATGTAAATATGAATAAATTTATAGAGACAATTCAATTAGCAGTTATGTAGGGCTGGGGAAGGATAGAGGGATCGAGAGGTGATTGCTAAGTGCTGTGGGTTTTTTCTTTTGGAGTAATGAAAATGTTCTAAAATTTGACTGTGGTGATGAATGCACAATTCTGTGATTTTACTAAAAGCCACTGATTTTACACATTGGATGGATTACATGATATGTGAATACATCTCAATAAAATTGTTTAATAAAAAATAACTAAATAAGTAAAATAAATTATGGATAGTGAGAAGACTAGAGCCAGAGCAATCAACAAGAGTTAAAATAGACCTTTAATAAAATGGCCTAATCTACATATATGTCAAATTGGAAATTCAACACTAAATTTTATTTTAGTAATCTGATAAGTTAATTACTTACGTACCTGCAGAGATAGGGCTCATCTGAAGTATTAGTTAAAAGTTTTAACCAATTTCAATCTATGGGAAAGTTGAGGCAAGAATATGAAGCCGAAAAATCCAAAGCAATTCTAGCTAGAACAATTTCCCAAAACACTTACTGTGTGTGTATTATGTATTCATTCCCATTTTAAATTCTAGAGAGATAATGTATGGCCTTGTCCACTGGAAGTTCATCATTTACAATACCTATTTTTCTTAACATCAGGAATCATTATCTTACCATTTGCACCATTTCACCTCTTGTCTCAAGTGATCGTGCCTGATCATTTAAAAATAAGGAATGTTGCAATGAGCCCTCATCCTAGGGGCAGTGGCTTTAGTTTCAGTCAGCCTGTCCTTGAATGACACCTCTACCACTTTTATAAATGTGTTTGTTTCCTTAGACATTAGAACCTCACTTATCTTTCCATTTTCTTATTTAATAGGTATAATAATATAGTAAGTGTATTACAGAGTTGTGAGGAAAAAATGAGATGACAGTGCACTTAAATTACTTAGCATAATGCCCATAGTAAGTAAAATATCTATGTTAGCTACTATTATTTATGAAAATCAGAACTCATTTGAATCAATAAGATGATAGAATAATGGACAAAATGTTTTCCTTATGTATGCACCTACGTCTATGGAAATAATCTTATTTCTGATAGCTGGAAGGTATTTGCTCTCTAAATTCCAAGATCAAAGGCTTTATGTGCTGACTCTCATGTTTTTACCCAGGTCTAACACTACTACTCAAATTTTTTATCTTTCTTAGATTAAAAAACTCTTAGAAAAAGAACTGTGGACTCCATCCTTGCATATACAAAGCTCATACATAGTATATTTTAAATTTTCAATATCTAATTGTAGAATAAAATGGAGGCTGAGCAAATCTGATAGATGGTGCTAAATAGTCCCCCAAAGAATATGTACCAATCTTTATAAACAATGTATGGAAGTGTCTATTTTCCCATACATACAGCCACTGCTCTTTATTGTTAAACTTTTTGGTTTTTGCCAATCTAAGGTGTAAATAATACTGTTAGATTACACTTTATATAAGATTTATTAAGGCATAATTTACATGCAATTAAACAGACAATAGAAGTGGAAAGTTTGTTGAGTTTTGACAAATGCATACACCCATATATTCAGCCCAAAAGAGTTCATGTGTCGGCACTTACTTACTCAGGTGACCTCCATATGTTCTCTTATCACCAGAGATTAGTTTTTCCTTTCTGTGGATTTCATATAAGTTGCACTACACTGCATAAACTTTTTTGTGTTTCAGAAATTTGAAGGTCATGTTTTGGCATAAATTTTGTTCTGTGATCTTCTTAGTATTCATTGTACTTCTTGGATCTATGAGTTTATAGTTTTTACCACATTTGGAAAATTTTCACATGTCCATTATTTCCACACATAAAATTTTCCTAACTCCCTCTCCCTACCCCTATATAGTAGACCACTTGGTATTGTCCCACAACTTATTCAGACTCTCTTCTCAATGCCTCTGTTATTTTTCTCTTTGTGCTTTATTTTGGATAGTATCTACTGCAAAGTTTTCAAGATTACTAATCTCTTTTACTGCAGTGTCTAATTTGCTGTCAATAACATCCAGTAACTTTTTATTTCTTATGTTTTAGTTTCTCTTCTCTAGAATTTACAGTTCTTTTTAAAATCCTCCATTTTTTGCCTCATTATGCTTATGTTTGTCTTTAAATGCCTGAAAATGTTTATCTTGATTCTTTCAACTTCTATCTCTGCTAACACTATCATTGCTATCCTTTTGGAGACAGTTTCTGCTGATTTATTTTTCTCCTATTTATGGGTCACATTTTCTTGCTCCTTGGCATGACTACTATCTTGAATTGGATGCAGTACTTGTGATTTTTATGTTGTTGAGTGGCTGGATCCTGATTTCTTCTTTTAAAGTGTTGGGTTTTTCAGGTAGGCAGTTAAGATACCTGTGGTCCAATTTGATACTTTCAAGTCTATTTAATGGTGAGTCTGGAGTGACCTTTACTCCAAGTAACATTTCTCAATTTTTTTGGTCTCAGCATCAAAATATATTCTGAAAAAATTGAGGACCCAAAAAAGCTTCCATTTCTGTGTGCTACATCTATTTATATTACATGTTAACACAACATAAATTTCACTTTCCAAAATCAAAAAATTTTGGAAAGGAGTGGCATTATTTACATATCTTGCATATTTTCACAATGTCTAGCTTAATGGATAACTGGATTTTCATATCTGCTTACACAACCAGTTATGATATCAGACATCAAATAGCCTCTGGAAAACTCTACTGTAACTTCCAGAAAGAATGAGAGGAAAAATACAAATAAGTTTCTATTATTAATACGAAAATAATTTTGAACTTTTGGACCCTCTGAAAGAGGCTTGGGAATTCCTAAGAAGACTCTGTTCCATATTTTAAGAGCTTGTACTCTAAGGATAGGTTAGTCCCACTACTAGGGTTGACAGATAAAGTACAGAATACTCAGTTAAATTTGAATTTCAGATAAATAAATTTTTAGTATAGTTTTTAAATACTAAAAAAATTATTCACTGTTTATCTGAAATTCAAATATAACTGAGAATCCTATATTTTTATTTACTTAAATGCTAATAAGTCCAGACTCTTCTACAGTCTTGACTCTGCGCCCTGGTTAATCAATGAGTATTCTCCACCCTGGCTGGTGAGAACTTCAGTGATTCTCAGCCCTGTGTTAGTTCTGGTAATTCTTTGGTGCTAAATTTCCAAGTCCATCTCTGCTCAACTTAATGGAATTTTGTCCTACACATCCCCATCTTACTATTTTTCAAAGACTTTGAGGGAATCCTTCTGCATACTTCTGGACCTCTTTTTTCTGCATAACTCTTCTCTCTTCACAACCCTTACTTTCAATTCTCAGCTGCCTCAGATTCTCTGAACTGGGACAAACTGTCAAGATCTGCTTAGAGCCCCTCCCCTTGCTCTACTCTCTGTAATGGGTGACTAGGAAAAAAGGCAGGGCCATCACAAGGCTTAACTCTGTCATTCTCCTTATTTTGGGGACCACAGTCTTCTGCTGCTTCCTGCCAATATCTGAAACAGTTGTTTCGTGCATTTTTTTTCAGTTTTCTAACTCTTTAAGAAGGGAGTAAATAACTTCATTCCCTGTTGCTCAAACACAAACAGCAGCAGAAATCTCTACAATTATACTGTGGTTAATTTTTATTTTTAATACAAGTGAGAGTCCATGTGATTAAAGAACATTAAATTTTCTTTTTCCTACATGTCTGTTCATGTCTGTTATGCTGCCAACTTTATTCTTTTTTTATTATTATTATTAATTCTTAGCACAGGTATTATGTTTGTTTTCTGTTTATTTCCTTTACTTTTTACCATTCATATTTCACAAGAGTCACTTTCCTTTGGTATTTCTGTATGATAATGACATGAATAAAGAGAGTTCACAGATGCAATTAAAGTTACAGACCTTAAAGTAGGGACATTATCATGGATTATCATACTGGGTGTAATCTAATCACATGGGCCTTAAAAGCCAAACTCCTCCTCAGGCAGAAGGCAGAGAGATGCAGTAGAAGTCAGAGAGATTCAAAGTATGAGAAAGACTCAATGAGGAAATACAGCGATTACAGTTATTGGGTCCCTGGGAGGATGGGCAGTTTTTTTTGTAATTATGAATGTGGTATAAACACATTGTTAATTATAGTAATTTGAATGGCTCTCTAAATTTTGATCAAAATCTAATTATGCTAGGCCAAGGAGAAATGGGTGGGAAGGAGAATCCTCAGATGATATGGATAGGGGCAGGCTATTTCTCCACCTCCCAAGAGTAGTAGCCAGGATATGATAACTGCTATGCATTGAGATATTGAGATTTGGCTCTTTTCAAACACTTATCTTTCCCCTTTGAACTCATAAAAAAGGGGAGCTCAAGGTTAGTGTAGGAATGATAAATAGAAGGTAAAGGAAAGATAATTCTTACATTTTAAAGAAAATTGGACAGGGTTTTAATTCTAATAAATGAGGAAAAATTTACAGATGGAAAAATGGTCCCTGTGCTGCTCTGACTGATTGCATTATGAGTTATTACTTGTTTGTATTCTTTGTACTGTGTTGGTTGGTGATGGTAGGAAAAAATAAATGTGTTATTCTACTTCTATTTTTGATGCTTTGTCTTTACTAGAATTATAGAGAAAGCTTGTCATTTGCTTCTGTCATTGAGTTTTTCATTTTATATCACTAGAGGAATACATTTTGCTGGCTTCAAATAAAGGAACCATAAGAATTTTCTAACTTGTTTTTGAGGGAATGTTTCATAATCTTATCTGGTTTTGTAAACATTAGTATTGTCTTTGCAAATCTGAGGCACTGTGGCTATAGTCAATGAAGTTAGTTTAAACCAAAGTATGAAATTGCCTGAAGAACAGTATTCCAAAAGTATGAAAAAATGGCCTATCTTGTTTTTATATTTGTAGATAACAATTGTTGAAATACATCCTAATCTTTATATCTTTTTGGGTAACTCTTGTAATCATACCATATTATAGACAGAAGTACAGAAAAACTTTCCTTTAGTAAAGAAGTAAAATAATCTGAAAATTAGGGCTTGTGATGCATAAGTAGCATTAGACAGAATATGTAATAATACCAGTTCAGTTTAAGACAAAGAATTAGACAGTTTAAAAAAATAATTTTTATATATTCTACCACAAAATTAGTAAGCTATGAGTGATTTTAGGAATACTTTGAATTAATCTATATACTTGAAAATTAAAGTCGTCGAAATTCCTCTTTTCTGTGTGGTAACATGAACCATAACTAATTGAACATAACGTAAATGAGGGTAATCCAACTTTCTTGAAAAAGTGACAGAAATAAGAAATTTTGATTGCTATTCAGTACCAAAAGACAGGGGCTGGGGGGTGGGGTGGGGTGGGAAGCCAGTTCCTTGTGGTAGTTAGAGTAATTATACCTTGGAAAATGGGAACACTGGCACCTAAGGGCTGTCCCTGTCACACTCCCACAGAAAGAATTACATGAGATTTCAACACAACAAGCTTCAGTGAATTGTCAGTAGCTACTTATTCTGCATAGTATTCCCCGATCAATAATATGTTCCTAATGCCCACAGGGAAAATAAGATTATGGTTTAAGAACAGACAATGTAACACCATGTAATCTTTGTTGAAAGCCATCTGTTCAGCATTTATATAACTTCTATTGAATAGCATTTAAGTATGTTATGTTATTATTTAGTAATTTCTGTGCCTGTTGGGATTTAAAAGTCATGTGCCATTTATATACATATTGAAGAATTTAAACTCATAGTACATAGTTTCTGTCTTTAAATTGTTCTGTGTAAGACAGGGGTATTTGGTCTCATGGGCCACAAGTGAAGTAAGTGTCAATTTTGCTTACCTCCAAAATGGTCTTAATCTACTATCTACTATGGAGTGCCAGATCTATATAGTGTTCAGTTGGTATAATGATGTTTCCATAAATGAGGAGGTAAAGGTATGCTGCTGACTATCCAAAGATAAGCTAATAAGGAAGTTCCAATTAAGATAACAAGCTATTAATAATTTCAGAAAGCTATGATCACGGGCATAAAAAGGAGGGTCTTCTTTAATATGTGTGACTTTTTAAGATAATTTATTTGAGGAGTCTAGAGAAGAACCAATGTCTTTGGAGCACCTTCTAAGAGTTAAACACTTTGTCTATATTATCTCATTCCGTCCTCACAATGGCCTAGGATACAGACATTGTTAATGACCTTCACAGGTAAAGACGTTCAAGTTCACAGACTCTACCTCATCCAGGATTATTCAAATAGAAAATAGTAAAGCTGGACCTTCAACCCAAGTGTATCTGACTCCAAAACCAGTGTGCTTTTCATTACCTCAATAACTCTCAATAAAGGAAAATAAGCCATGTTATAAGATGCTGTGCTGCTAAATAATGTATTTGAGGAAAGGGATTTGGGAGACCTTGTCAATTATTTCTGACATGTACTTGGATATCAGACTCATTCTATGTTTATTTCTATCATAACATTTATTTCATTTTGTGATAGTTTTTCTATCTTTTCATTTGTTACCTTGTCAAGGTTGGAAGGCCTTTGAATGCAGAGATTGTCTTTTATCTCTCTAACAACAGAATACAGCATCTTCATTCACCCCTTCACAAATATTTATAGATCACCTACTAGGTGTCAGGAATTACATCAGAAAGATTAGCTTCCCATGAAGCAGGAAACATTCTACTAGAGTATGTGTTGTAAAAGTATTTCAAAAGGAATGCATTCTTAAATGTAATAAATTTTGCATCTATTTATTGGAGTTCTAGTTGCCTCTTCTCAAGAAAGACATGATGAAGATGAACTAAAATAAAAAGACATCAAAAGATTTAGTATTTAGTCATGATTCTGCCACTTGTACCTTGGACATGTTCATTAACCCTTAAACCCTACTTTCATTTTTTCTATAAATTAGAGACACATTATCAACATCCATGAAAAACAAAGACTTTCATGCTCTTAATATCTAAAGAAACACTATTAACCAATCAGGAAAAGATGAATTAATGGAAAGGAAAAAAAGCTGAAGAAATCTGGAGAATCAATAAGAAATTAGTATACTACAAATATAGATAGCCTGTAAAAGAGAAACAATGTTCAACATGATTAATAAAAATGCTTCTTTTTGTTAAAAATGCAGTAAAAAATATTGCATTATGTGTACCTAATTGCAAAAGTACTATCTCTGGTTGGTGTAGGTTTTTACTCTTGAGATTTCTGAGTTGTTTAAATATTCTTTTAATCTGAACGCATATTCCTCATGTAATCACAAAACCACAAAATATATTTTTCTAAAATATAGATGATATTTCATACTTATATCCAGGGATTATGTTAGAGATCAAATAAAATAGAATTATGAAACATAAAAATAATATACAAATGTAAAGCATTGATGTTGCAAGCTGGAATATAAGCCAAAAATCCTTGAAACTTGGGTTCAATGAACACAAAATAAGCTTGGCTAGCAAGCATATATTCATTAGAGAAAGCTAAGCAGCTTTAATCAATAGAAATCATAACTCAGTGGCTAAAAGGAGGAAAAAAACAAATATTTCTTCCTTGTGTCACAGTTCCAGTCAGTGGCAGAGGTTCCCAATTAGCAGCAGCTCAGCTTCATGAGTGAGGCTCTGCCATTTTCTACTAACGGTTTTCATAGTCACGCTGGGCTTTGTCTCTATCCAAGCGAATCAGCAGAGGGAAAGAGCACTGACAAGGGCATGTGGGATGTTATTCTAGGCAGGGCCAGCAGGTGGCAAACATTTCTTCTGTCCATAGCCC
Source organism: Choloepus didactylus (assembly GCF_015220235.1). NCBI lineage: Eukaryota > Metazoa > Chordata > Mammalia > Pilosa > Megalonychidae > Choloepus > Choloepus didactylus. The sequence goes on along the minus strand of NC_051309.1, from coordinate 110,843,488 downwards.
ATAGCTGGGAATTTAGTCACATGACCACATGCCTGAGAAGAGTCATCTAGTTTATGGTCAGAAAGAGGGGGAAAAAGATTTTAGTGGACAGCATAACCATTTTTGTCATAACACTAGGCAACAAAAATCTATGCCACCCTTCTTCTCTCACTTAGAACATATTCTCTCCATCCTCAATGGGGACAATTTCAAGTCCTACGCAGACAAATATTCAGGATTCCTGTGGAAACTTTACTGCTCTCCATCAGGTCCAGATGTGGATTTTACGTCTGATAATGATGGAGTATGGAGAAGATAAACAAAACAAAGCTTCCCATTCAGAAAAGGGGAGAATAGACCACAAACATCAGTCACACTCCCATAGCCATGAGGAGTTTCTGCTGAGTAGGTTTTGGGAAGACTCCTGGCTTTGGTCCAGATTATCATTCAGCAGAAAAGTTGAGACGGAGGCTCTGCCATCTTCATTTGACGGCTTTTAACGTTGCCTGATTACTGGAGCCATTGTCAGCCAAAAGGAAAAAAGAGTATAAGGGTTAAAGATGTATGGAAGGATGTCATGGACCAGGCCTAGTAGTCAAATATATTGCTTCCCCTCACATTATAGAGGCTAGAATTCAGTCACATGGTCATATCTAACTGCCGGGGGTGGGGGGTGGGGCGGCTGGCAAATTCAGCCTAGCTGTGGATAGAGGAGGAAAGAGGAAAAAGATTTTGGTGTTAAGTAGCATCTCTGCTACAGTAACCATTAGAGAAAAATCAAAATAGAAAAAAGTGGTGGCTTACTTCTTTATGTTTCTGTTTGTTTTGTTTTGTTTTGAGCTCAGAGTTATTTGTTCTTTATCTGTGAAATTGGAGATGCTTTTCTCCAAGAATATTGGAATTTGTTCGTATTGATAACCAGAGGGCACTGCTGGTCTGAAACCACTTTATTGTCTTTGAAGTTTTAGGCTCAATGGATGTTCCAGTTTGATAATGCTGTCATTATGCAAAATACCAGAGATGGATTGGCTTTTATAAAGGTGGTTTATTTGGTTACAAATTTACAGTCTGAAGGTCATGAAAATGTCCAAATTGAGGCATCACCACAAGTATACCTTCACCAAAGGAAGGCCAATGGCTTACTGAAAACCTCTGTTAGCTGGGAAGGGCACGTGGCTGGCATCTGCTGATCCCGGGTTGTGTTCCAGCTCCTCTCTCAGCTCCTGTGTGTTCTTCAAAAATGTTGCTCTTGGGGTGTGTTGTCCTCTCTTAGCTTCTCCAAAGCATCAGCAAAAGTCTGCTTTCAACGGCCATCTCCAAAATGTCTCTCTAGGCTGCTCCCAAAAATGTCCCTCTCAGCTGCTCTGAGGTCCTTCTATTTGTGAGCTCTTTTATAGGACTCCAGTGATTAAATCAAGGTCCATCCTGAATGGGCAGGGTCCATATCTCCATGGAAATTATTCAATCAAATGTTTCACTCACAGTTGATTGAGTCACATGTCCATGGAAACACTCAAAGGATTCCAACCTAATCAACACTGATATGTCTGTCCCTACAAGATTGCATTAAAGAACATGGCATTTTGGGGGACATAATGCATCCAAGCTGGCACAATGGGATTCTCAGATTGAGTTCCTCACCTTGCTGTTTATTGTTGGAGTGCTTAGCCAGATACTCACATTTGCTGTAAGATCAACACTGCTTCTTCTGTCTATTCACTGGCCAGAGACCACAGCTCTGGTTTCAGCTCCTAGGAATATGCAGGGGTTGAACTTAGGAAGTAGACTTTCTTCTTTCAATCTGAGCAATTCACCAAGAAGTATTCTTTATCCAAGATGTAGTGGCTGTTTTAAAAAATTTTATATGATATTAATATGCCAAAAAATATTGACTCAATCTTTGGCCTCTGTATATTTTCTTTTATTCCTTTTATTAGAAAAGTTGTAGGTTTACAGAAACATCATGCAGCAAATGCAGAGTTCTCATATACTCCTTCTCACACAGATAGTTTTCCTTACTATAACACTTTTCATTATTGTGGAATCTGGTTACTTATACATTTTTAACACTATGATAATAATTAGATATTATTGTAATTATGCTATTAACTATAGTCCATAATTTACACTAGGGTTCACTGCATTGTAAAGTTCTATGTTTTTTTCTAATTTTTATTCTGGTAATGTACATACAACCTAAAATTTCCCATTTTAACCACTTTCAAATACAAAATTCAGTGGTGTTAACTATATTTACAATGTTGTGCTATCACCATCAACCATTACCTAAACTTTCCCATCACCTCAAACAGAGACTCTCCCAATTTAGCATTAACTCCCCACTCCCTACCCCCATTCTGGCCTCTGTTAATTTGTATTCTAGTCTCTGAATTTGCATATTCTAATTAATTTATATAAGTGAGATCATCCAATAGTCGTGTCTGGCTTATTTCCCTCGACTTGATGTCTTAAGATTCATCCATGTTGTCGCATGTATCAGGACTTCTTTTCTTTTTACGGTTGAATAATATTTCATTGCATGTATATTCCACATTTGGTTTATCCAGTCATCTATTGATTACTCACTTAGGTTGCTTAGGATGTAGTGGTTTTTTAGTTACAAAAACTAACCCACTATACCATTGAAAGTGTAGTTCCAAAGGAAGGACTTTGGTTTAATCACCATACTGAAAATTATTTTTGGCCTACTTCCTCCTTAACTTATCAAATAATTCTGAAATACTTTTTTCTCAGCTGGTAAAAAACAAAAATATAGGAAAACTATAATTTATATATTTTATGCCCTTAATTTTTTTGTAAAGCTTAACATATGATAAGGACATTTTACACAAATGATGAACTCAAATTTGGAAACTGGTGTCAACAATATATTCAATTCACAAGTCATCTCTGTGTTTGATACACTTCCAGAATTTCATGAATTGCAGTTAATAATATATGATGATGTATAATTCAAAGTCTTTTTTTAATGAACTACTTAAATTCCTGTAGCTTATGCTTTTATTTGCTTACAAGAGTTCTGAATTTTTTCCAGCCCATTCACAGATGGAATAGTATAGTACAAGGAATTGACAGAAAGGACTATTCCAAGATTTTTTCACTTTTCACCAAACTAATGTTTTTCAAACTGTTCTGTGGAACAAAGAATTCCAGCAAGACTGTTGATAGGTATTCCATGGCAAAATGGTTCTATGATCAAATAAGTCTGGAAAAATCTTTCAACTATGGCCCTCTATCAGAGATTAATAACATGCATTAACATATTGAAGACTCAATATAAATTCTTATACTCTCAGTGAAAACATAAAATCAGTCTTTTAGGGCAATTAGACAAAATTTCTTGACTCACTAAACAAACATTTATAAACTTTAGTGAATAATTACAACATGGACTTTTTATCTTAATTTTAAAATTTGTGTTTAGTAAGAAGGAAGCCACAATTGAGCATGGCTGCAATATCAAATAACTGAAGCAGAGAAATCTGTGCACCAGGCAAGGGTGTAAATCTGGACAGGTGAGAACATGAACCAAAATGAATTTGCATTCTAGAAGGGAAAACACCAGAATAAAATACATGAATAAAAGAGTACCCTAGGTTGAATTTTATCAAATTGCTTATGATAATTCTTTGTCTTGTTTTCTATCCTAATTTTTAAAATTGATTTTTCCCTAAGTAAAAGAGAAGAGTGGTTAAAACACACAGTATGTGTAGCTGATTTCAATATTTGTAGATGATTTGGATAGTTTTATTATTAGAGTTGGAAATAACTTTGAGAGGAGCCTGAAAGGGTTTACCATTGGTTTATCCTATCTAATGAAATAAATCATTTACTAGCTTTGGCGGTGACCATTTTGTAACATGGAAAAAACACAAGTCAGAAAGGCAAGTTTGGAGTGCACATCCAAGCACTGTGAAGTTACAGGGCACCCTGCCCAAGAACTCAGCAAGTATACCCTAATAGGAGATGAACCTCCTGTGGCAGTAGATGCGGTTCTCACTGTCTTATATCAGGGTTTCTCAACCTCAGAGCTATAGGCATCTTGGACTGGATAATTTTTTGTTGTGGGAGGCTCTCCTGTGCAATGTAGGATATTTAACAACATCCCTGGCTTATCCAATAGATACCAGTAGCAACCTCCCTCCCCCAGTTGTGACAATCTAAAATGCCTTCAGACATTTCCACATGTCTCCTGGGGTGTAAGTTCTTCCTGAATGAGAACCACTGCCTTCTACCAATCACTGCAGAATTGAATCAGGCAACTAAACACTTCTGCTTTCATGCTCACCAAGCTGAGGAGCTATTAGAGAGTGCTTAAAAGCAGACTACTTGGAATCACAATCCATCTGTTCCATTTACTAGCTATATGTACAAGTTTCTTAACTTCTGCTTCCACTTCCTTATTTATAAAATGGGAAGAATGATAATATCTACTTTACAGGTTTGTTGAGAAGGTTAAATGACAACATTCATAAAGCATGTCAAGCAGTGTCTGGCACATAATATTTCATTAATATTTTAAATTATTTAATAATAAATATTATTATTAATTTCACTTAGATCATAGTCTCTGGTTAACTGAAGATTCTATCCAGTCTACTTGATGTTTGTGTTTCTCCTTATCAGTTAGCACATTGGCATTCAGCTTTAGTTGAGTCTTCCATGATTTTGGTATACGTTAAGTCAGAAGCCTTGAATTTAGTCAACTGTTTGACACTTGTAGCACTGAGATTCTGCAAAGCTAAGAAGACTCTGCCTACCACAAATTAATTAAAGAAAATGTATCAGGTATTAAGGGAGCGCTCTGGGTAGCCATTCCATCGGCCTTCCCTGGTAATAGTTCTACCTCATTGCCTACCTTCCTTCAATTTCAACAAGTTATTTAATTGCATACATGTTACACTACTAAATGTAATAACAATTACAATTACATTGCCCCCCCCTTCCCATGTAATTATGTGGCCATGCGCAAACCAGTTCTTCTTATCTGTAAAATAAATGCATGGAGCTCAAGAGCCTCTACTTTCCCTTAAAGTGCTAATGTAACCATAGCACATATTCATTAATGATTTGCTTAACAAATTAACTAGCCATTATTTAGAAGATGGGAGGAGGGGGCTCTGGGAATTGGGAAACGGTGCAGGTCAGTTTTGATTGGGTAGGAAGTAGGCCTAAGTGGGGCTTTGCAAGGGAGGACACTGGAACACATAGCATTAGGGACATGGGAAAACTGTCTACACTGAAGATAAAAGTCTAACTCAAAACTTCGCACAGGCCTAACTCTGGCCACAGACATCTCTCTACAGCTGTCTCAAAAACATTCAGATTAGAGAAAAAACCAAGCCCACATTAATTGCCACAAACCTTACTGACAGTAAGAATTTGGAGACCAAAAAAAAAAATCTCTTCCTGGGAGACAGGTGAAAGTTCAGCTTTGGTAGTGTTTGAGTCAACTCCTGAAGTGGCAGCTTAGTTTTATTGACATCATTGAGTTTGTGCTCCTCTCTCCAACCCGTGAACAATGCTTTGGCTTTGTCAGCCCCATTTTCATTGTCTGCAGAGCTTCAGAAAAAGGGGAGGGGGTTCAGTGAGCCCTCTCTCATTCTGACTGCTGTTCTGCCACCACTCAGTCCCTCTCAACCACTATGCTTTGACGTCCGTAATCAAGATTATATCACTTCACCCATGGCCTCAGATACTTTGGTGCAGTGCCCCCTTAAAAGTACCAAACTGCCATAAAGCTTCCCATAGAACAAGGAAAGGGATAAGTCAATAACAATATTGTGAAAGCAAATGTTTTCTATAGAAGTATGAATGCTTTCCTTCATTACAGTTTACACATGGGGTGACTCTAGCCTCAGTGGGCAAAGGGCACCTCAAATAGGGAATAAGAAATATAAAGGTTGTTGGAAGAACTGATTCCATCTAGACATTGTAAAGTTGGCTTTAAAAAGGATATTTATCTTCTACACATCCCGTCTGCTTTCAACAAAGTATAGAAATAATCATGAGTCTGCTCTGATATGTGTAATGAAATTAATTTTAGCCCTTGGATCAGCAGACCTTGTTTGATCTGGGATTAAAGTGGCACTTAAAGGATTTGATCTTTTCAATTTTTAACTATGGGTACTTCTTAAATTTGTTCTCACAAGCTACTTTAAAATAAAAACTCCATCTTTAGGTTTCTGAAATTGAATGTTAAATTCATTTCTTGAGAATAATTATATAACACATACATTTGTTTCTATATCTGAATGGAAGTGACAGTTTTAAATTTTCATGGATTCCTACCACTTTACAAATAAAAAGTATTAATTATTACCATTAGTCTGTATATGCAGAAAACCTTGTGTATGTGTGTGTGTCGAGATTCTGAAGGAACTAGAAATGGGAACAGCAGTGAAAGGCAAGGCTTACTCTAAAATGTTTTTAACCTTTAGATCTACTCCCTTGGATTTTAGGTATGTTTATTCAAGAGAGAAGTAAAGTGATGAAGTCTAACCTGCTCTTGGATAGAAAATAGATTCTTTTATAAACCTTTAGCACATGCCTGGCACAGCATGCTCAATGAATGTGTGATGAGTAATTGATCAAATACCTGGGGTGTCTTCATTACATTTTTCTTTATTTTAATTAGGGAGAAAAGCAATGTTTCCTTGGATAGCATAAGTTCAGAGTACAATAGTAACCAAAAATATATTAGAAAAATATTAATAATCAATTTATTTATTAATTTATTTATTCTTAGTGATTTATTATTGTGAAATAATTTCCTTTGGCTGCCTAATAAAGTTGATTCTCTCAACATTGATTCTGTCAGTGCCACTAAACTCTTATGATTTTGCATAGGGAAAATAAGTTGCAACCTGTATTTCCTAAAACTACAGTTTAATGAATGGCTTACCTTTCATTGGGTAGAACTTCAACACGTGCAAAGGGGATGATAAGACAACAGGTAGAGGAGCATGATGGGATAGGTGAGTTTGAAGTATAGCGAGATTATGAAATATGACAGTACAGTGACACTTGGGGTGAAGGGTATATATAAGATGGTGGATAGATGGGTAGAGTCTAAACTTTAGAGAACTTGGAAATCTGGGCTGAGGAGTATAAACCTGACTTTATGTGCAGTAGAGTATGATTGGTCATATTTTAGGAGAGAATGATGTACTCCAGTCCCCGAATTCTCTATAAACCCGGAAGGATAATCCACCATTACAGCAAACATAGTCTACATAATTAGCATTTTTTACACTGAATAATGGAGGGCTTATCTGGAACTGTCTTTCTCAAAAAAAAACTAAGAAAGGTATTTAAATGAAATCTGCTAGACTGATTTTGCCTACAAATAGCATGCAACTCTGAACATCTGATACAGCCCTTAACCTCAAGACTTAAAGAAAAAACATACACTCATCATGACCCAGAAAAAGTCCATCTCCATTGAAATGCTCTTAGAAAAAGTCCAAGCATCAACATTATGTGTCTTACAGGACCCAAACACTTTAAGTTTGGGGATTGTTTTTTTTTTTTTCAACGTCCTCAATATTTTGCTGCCATGAATGTTTAAAGAAAAGCCATTCAATAAATAGTAGAATCTCATTTTGCCTTTTTTGTTGTTCAAAATTGTCTTTTTTTCCCGAATAAAATGCTTTAATTGAATATTTATTAAAATGCTTTTCTGACCCATGAATGTGAGCATAACTGTATCAGATTTTAAATGTTCATAAGTAAATAGTTTGTCTAATTTTCAAAACTGACCACATATTTGACTCATTCAGGCCTTGAATTTAATGTTTCCCTCCCAATAGTATGAGCCACAGAATTACTTTGTTAATTTTACGGTACTTAAAGAGCAATTGATTTCAAACAGCAAGACTCAAGAAAATACTTACACAGTGTGGAAAACATTGTATTCCACATAACAAGAAAATAGAGGTAAGACAATTAATGGATTATCAAGGTAATGACTCCATTATACCATCACTTGATCTTTCTGCTCTGCCATCTTGAACTTGCTACCTAAGTCCTTTGTGGTTAAAAAAAAAAAGGCTGCCACAGTTTAAGGCGTCAAGTCCTTTCACAATAATTTCTCATGGCCGGAAGAAAGGACATACCTTTCTTTAGCCCCATTTTAAGACTAATTAAACCTCCCAGAAACCCCTCAACAAACTTCCCTTTACATTTTAACGGGCAGAATTCACTTCCCTACTCCTTTCCCATTCACTTTCCTACTCCTAAACCACTAACAGGAAAGGAGAAAAGGGTTATTGTGGAATTGCTGTGATTGGGTAGACTAATGAAGAGCCACATCCTAAGGACTGGTCAGGTCCCAGCCGCCCTTGAAGGACATGGTTCTCCAGTACATGAATAAAATTGGGATTCTGTGAGCAAGGAGGATGGGGTCTAAAATAATATGAGATGACATTCCTCACATTATACAGCTGATAAAAGAAAAAAAAAGAGTTGAATAAACAACCAAGAAAAGATACTTAACTCCAGGACTGTTTGAGGATCATCTTAAGTACTGTAATTCACTCAATATTGATCTACGTTAAACTTTAATTAATTTTTAGGAATGGATCTGCCTGAGCAGGCCTAAAGCACAATTCATTATAAATAAACCTTTGTTATAAATTATAACATGGAATCCAATAAGTAATATTTTCTCAAGTCATATTCATAAAAAAAGATCTCTCAGAGCTATAAAATTTCTCACAAGATAAAAACAGGATTGTGTTCTGTAATCTCAGCTTTTAAAATTTGTCTTTAATGATCCATAGGATAAAGCTGGATATATATCCACATACCATAAAACTAAATAGGTTCCATAGTTTTGTAAGTAGTTGATGATATTCTAATACTGTTAAATTGAGGTGGCCTAAATACTGTGCTGGTTTGTACATATTATGTCCCCCCAAAAAAGCCATGTTCTTTGATGCAATCTTGTAGGGACAGATGTATTAGTGTTGATCAAGTTGGAATCATTGGATTAAGTCATTTCCATGGAGATGTGACCCACCTAACTGGACGTAATAACTCTGATTAGATAATTTCCATGGCAGTGTGGCCTCACCCATTCAGTGTGGGCCTTGATTAGTTTACTAGAACCCTATATAAGAGATTAGACAGAAGCTTGCTGCTCCAACTTACAGAGACATTTTGAAGATGGCCATTGAAAGCAGAGTTTTGCTGATGCTTTGGAGGTACTAGCCCAAAGTTTGCCCCAAGAAGCTGACACAGAAACATTTTGCAGGACGCCATTTTGAAACACAACCTGAGAGCAGCTAAGAGTGACTTTTTGGAGAACAGCTGCAGCCTAGAGAGGAACATCCCGGGAGAAAGCCTTTTGGAAACCAGAACTCCAGAGCAGATGCCAGCCACATGCCTTCCCAGCTAACAGGTTTTCCAGACACCATTGGCCATCCTCCAGTGAAGGTACTCTATTGTTGATGCGTTACCTTGGACACTTTATGGCCTTAAGTCTGTAACTGTGTAATCAAATAAACCCCCTTTATAAAAACCAATCCATCTCTGGTATTTTGCATAATGGCAGCATTAGCAAACTGCAACACTTACCAACTCATCTTGCTAGGTTACTACACATAGGATGAATGGCTAACAACGCATTATTCTAAAAGTAAATTATTTTTGTAGGAGTTCCTTAATTTCTCACTGACCTACAACTTGCTGTGTAAGATCTGTGCTGTGCATAGGTCATGCAGTTTCCATATATTCGCTTATTTTAATTTCACAATAATCTTCTGAGGTGATTTTATTGTTCTGTTTTTCAAACGAGGAACTGATATATAAAGGGTAATTAAATTACCCAAGGTCAAAATGTTAGTAAGGGACAGAGTCAGGAAAATTCCATAACCAAGTTTCTTTCATTTAATTATCTTGGTGTCTGTTTCACAAATAGTTTATCTTGGTGCACACTCCAGGACATAGCATTGTTCAAATCTAGTTATAGAAAGGCTTTGTGGAATTTTTATTTTTGCTGAGATAAATGCTTTGTAATAATTATATTATCAAGCTAAAAAATATTTTGGCAACTTTTGTTTTCAGAGTAGTCTGGGCACTATGAAAATTCTCCCAATATAAAAATGAATATTTTAAAATTGTACTGCTGAATAGGAAAAGAACAAATGGAAGTATTTGGAGGCTGCAATCAAAGTAAGGATTTCTGCTTCTAATAATGACAGAGAAGTTGTATTGGACTGACCCTTCCAGAGATAACAATTATAAACTCTGGATATATATTGTTTTCATGTTTAAAATACTTTTTTTCTTCAAGGCACCTCAGTCTGATGGTGTGGGGTAGCTAGAACACAGGAGCAGAGGCCCACATGTTACTGATTCAAGGAGTCAGAGAATAAAGTTCAGAGTTTCATGAACCAATGAAAAATGAGAAGAAAACATTTGAAATAAATAAGTCACAGAAAAGGAAGACTCAAAATCTGTGTATACACTTTTCCAAAATCCTTGATTGATACCTGCAATGAACTTGGGGGAGACAGAGAGAATTTGAGGATAATAAGGGAAAATATCAACTAGAAGACTGAAAGAAATGAGCAGAAATTTCTGCTGCGGACCCTCTACAGGGTCATACTTTTTATTTTAAATTCAGTGTCTCCATAACATATCACCCTCAATATCTAGAATACAATAAAAAAATTTTTAGAGAAATGTGAAGATGGGAAAATAATAATAAATTCCCTAAATTTGGTAAAAAGAAATGTAATCTTAAATATTCAAGAAGCAAAGTGAGCATCAAGCAGGATAAAAAGAGAGAAAATCACACACAGCCACATTACAGTCAAACTGCTAAAAAGCAGACTAAAAAATTAACTTGATAGGAGTCAGAGTACTGGCACATTGCATACAAAGGAACAGTGATAAGAATGGACTACTGAAAAGTGCTTAAAGAAAAAATTTGTTGATGTGGAATTATATACTGAACAAAAATATCCTTCAAAAATTATAGCAGAATAAGGATATTTTCAGATAAACAAAAATTGAGAGAATTCATTGTCAACAGATCTTCTCTCTAAAAGAAAATGCCAAAGAAAATGCTTCAGGCTGAAAAGAAATACCAGTACAGACAGTTGTGTTTATAGGAAAGGATGAAGAACAATGGAAATGGTATCTGGAGAAACACAGAAAACTATAATATTTTTCCTTCTTGTCATTCATTGGAAGTCATATGACCAATCAAAACAGAAATCATGGCATTGAACTGTGTGTTTAAAACATAAAGATGTAAAATATAGGACAGCAGTAAAGAGTGGCAGTAAATGGAGTTCTGTTGAAAGATTCTTACATGTTATATGAAGTGGCGCTATTGACTCTAGGTGGACTGTAACAGTAAAAATTTATAGAGTATTCTAAACTGTATGGTGCTGCATAAGAATCAAAAAATAAATCAGCAATGTTTTCACAAACATTGAGGACTGGCAGTTTGATGTGCCAAACCCTCTATCACAGGACTTGCCCTTATGAAGTTCATTACTGCAAATGAGAGGCTAAACCTGCTTATAATTGTGCCTAAGAGTCTCCCCCTTAGACTCCCCTCTTTGTTGCTCAGATGTGGCCCTCACTCTCTAGCTAAGCCAACTTGGCAGGTGAACTCACTGCCCTCCCCTCTACTTGGGATCTGACTCCCTAGCAACATGGGATATGACTCCCGGGGATGAATCTGGACCCGGCTTTGTGGAACTGAGAAAATCTTCTTAACCAAAAAGGGAGATTCAAAATGAAATGAAATAAAGTTTCAGTGGCTGAGAGATGCCAAATGGAGTCGACAGATCACTTGGTGGGCATTCTTATGCACTAGATAGATAATCCTTTTTAGGTTTCAATGCACCGGAATAGCTAGAAGTAAATACCTGAAACTATCAAACTTTAACCCAGTAGCCTTGACTCTTGAAGACAATTGTATAGCAATGTAGCTTGCAAGGGGTGACAGCATGATTATGAAAGCCTTGTGTATCACACTCCCTTTATCCAGTGTATGGATGGATGAGTAGAAAAATTAAATGAAAAATAGGGTGGGGGGGGTGATTTGGGTGTCCTTTTTTACTTTTATTTTTTATTCTTATTTTTACCTTTTCTGGTGCAAGGAAAATGCTCAAAAAATAGATTGGGGTGATGAATGCACAACTGTATAATGGTATTGTGAATAATTGATTGTACACTTTGGATTATTGTATGGTATGTGAATATATCGCAATAAAATTGAATTTAAAAAAATAAATCAGTAAAACAGAAGAGAGAGACCAGATGTGTTATGTGGTCAATTGATGTGGTCAATTGATTTTTGACAGATCCCAAGGAATTGAAAAGAAAATCTCTTCAATACATTGTACTGGTCCAAATGGATATCCAGATGGGGAAAAAATGAACCTCATCCCCTCCCTCACAGCATACAAAAAATAATTTCACATGGATTATTTTAGCAAACTGATAAATCTTCAAGAAGTTAAAACTCAAAGGCTATCCTCATGATCTGAGGATACACAAAAGCTCTTGAAAAGGATATGGAAAGCAGTATCATAAAAGACAAAAATGATAGATTAAATTTAATCAAAATTTTAAACTTCTGCTAATCAAAGACATAATACAAAACACCTACAATTCAATAATTTTTAACAAAGCAATCAAAGCAATAAAAAGTGGGCAAGACGTTAGAACAGACATTTTATAAAAGAAAACATTAGAAAGGTCAATAAGTACATGAAAAATACTTAAAATCATGTCATCAGGGAAATGCAAATTAAAACACAGAGAAACACTAGTGCATATTTACTAGAATGTCTAAAATTAAATGATTGTCAACTCCAAATATTGGTGAAGATATACAGCAACTGGAACTTGCATATGTCGGTAAGAGAGTGTAAAATGGTACAATATCCTGGGAGAAAGTTTTGGCAGTTTGTTTTTATGTTAAACTTGTTACCTACCCTGGAAACCAACAATTCAACTTCTAGGTATTGACACAAGAGAAATTAAAATATGTCCACAAAACGAGCTGTAGAAGAATGTTCACAGCAGCTCATTCATAATAGTTAAAAACTAGAAACAACTCAAATGTCAATCAGCATGAGCATAGAGAAATTGCAGTATATTCTTATTATGGAATGTTAGTAATCAATAAAAGTAAATTACTAATGTGTGAAACAAGCCTGATGAATCCCAGCATTATACCAAATGAAGAAGCTATGAGAATAGGCCATATGAGTTCTTTAAATGGACTTTAGGATACTTCAACTATCAGGAAAGGGATAAATATAAATATATACACTCAGTAAAACTGTCTTTTAATAACTTTCACCTAGAGATGTATACTGACTGAAACTGTCTTTAAGAATGAAAGCAATATAAAGACATTTTTACGCAGATTATATAAACTGTGTATTTGGGAGAGGATTTCATTAAATTTTGAATAAAGTTCTTAGCACAGATCCTGGCACATTCTAACCATCACTGTCAATGTAATTGAAATCATCATCATCATGATCATCATCATCATTAGAATCTTATGTAAGAATATTTATCTTTCTTAGCAACTTCTATTCCCTAAAAGGTTAAATTAGTTTAGTCCTTTACTCCAAGGCAAAATAAGTGGCAAAGCTCAGAGCTAAATTTAAACATTTATCAATTAGGAAAATGATAAAACTTAATTTATTCAAATGCCCTTCATCCAATATCTTCAACTATTTCTGTGAAGCACAGCAAATGAAAAAATACAGAATTGCTTTGAGCAGCCAATAATGATGTGATTGTATCCATGCACTAAATCCTTGTCATCCTCATAGAAGAGCTTGGTCCACACTCTCTGGATCCTCTTAACCATTTTGGTCTGTATGCTGGGGTAAGACACATGATAATCATGAGAAGTGGGCCAGGAGACTTACAATAGCCTTATGAAAGACAAAGTGCTCTAAGTACTCAAAACATTTGTGAGTCAAAGTACTAAAAACTTCAGCATTTTGTGACTACAATGGCAGGGGCAAAATGCCTGATCCACTCAGATGTGTGAACAGATATTGCTGAATCACATAATTACAGGTTTTCACAACATCTTCTCTTGTCCACATGTGTCTATTTCATTTTAGAAACTTTTACATCTAAGGGGATTAATTTCTTTTAATTGTCACTTAAAAGGATAAGCCTCACTTAACTAGAAAATCACTTCTTAAGAACAGCTTATGTCTAAATTAACTTAAATAAGGAAATAGTCTATAATGGGGGAAGGGCATTGTGACAATACCATAAGGGAAAGACAAAATAATTATCTTCATTCTTTTCACCAGATCTAATGCACTACAATTCATATACAAGTCTTCATGTACAAGTACTATGAAGCTATCCAAATGTCTATAACAGGATGACAGTGCTGCCTTCACATTGTCTCATAAGGTTAAGACCAAACTGTAATTGCTTCTTTACTTATATCACATTCCACGATGATTTGTGGTGTGTGTGTGTGTGTGTGTGTGTGTGTGTGTGCGTGTGCACACGTATGTATTCTTCAAAACTGTAACCCCAGGTGTTTTAGTTTCTTGGCTGATAAGGCAAATACCATGCAATGGGTTGGCTTAAATAATGGGAATTTATTGACTCACAATTTTGAAGCAAGGAGAAGTCCAAAACCAAGGTGTCAACAAGGCAGTATCTTCTCCCAGAAGGCTGCGGTATTTGGGGTTGGGTGTCAAGAATGCTTGGCCCTTGGCTTTTCTGTCACATGGCAATGTGCAGGGTGGCCTCTTCTGGCTTATCTCTTTTCCAAATTCTACTGACTTTCAGCTTCTGGCTGTTTCCTCTGGCTTTCTTTCTCTCTGAGGCCAAATTTATTCTGCTTATAAAGGACTCCAGTAATAAGATTAAAATCCATCCTCATTCAGTTGGGCCACACCTTAACTGAAGTAACCACATCAAAAGGCCTACTTAGGTTAAGAACATGTTTTCTGGGTTACATTTTTACACCAAGACAGCAGCTGGTTTAGAGTTGGTGCCCAAACATTTGTCAAATGGATAGAACATGTAGCACAGAATAGCTTCTCATTTTGTTTTTTTCTGAGAACTACAACTTAACCCACTGCCCTTCTTAATGTGTTCAAAATTTATTTGCAAGAGAAACAATAGTCAGCAAACATTACATGAAGGGTACAGTCCATTCACTCCTTTCGGTAAAATAAAATATATTCCTGCATTAATCCAGCTACCTGGACTGCAGTTGCTTCATTTGCCCCTTTATTTCTCAGTACTCATTAGCAAACATGCAAGACTCAACCATGTTGTCCTTGCCTTTCCATCCACTGCTTGTTTACTGAGTTACTCCTTAGAGTAATGCAAGAAACCTGTTTAGAAACAGTTCTATAAAGTTGTTGTCACTGCATCTATTTTAATGATGCTATTGAGAATACTGTTTATTACTTCCAACAATGTCCTTTTTATGAAGAACCTCAAGAGATCTTTGTCTGCTCTTAGTATCAAGAACAGATATTCAGAATAGTCCCTGAGCAAATGTTGTGTTGTGTAACGAGCAAGGTCTCTTTTTGCATGCAGGTTCCAGAATTCAGAGCTAAACTCTAGGCCTACATTTAGGTTGTGTGGAGGCCCTTATAATTTTCATTTCATGCTTCTTAGCTTCTGTTTCCCTCCATCCTGTTTTGTTTTGCTTTTTCAAGCTCTTTCACTTCAGTTCCATTTTATACTTGTTGGTCATTTTTTTATGTATCACTGTAAAGTACAATCTTTTTTTTGGAAAAAAGTTGATAATAAGTAAATATTCCCTTATTTTGATAATGTTGCTATTTAAACAATTATTTAATGAGCATTGAATTTGAGATACAGTATCTATTTTACCCTCTAAAATAATGCTCTAAGTTAGTATCACATGTATTTTACATTGAAGAAATTTAATGTCAGACAGATATTAACTTGCCTGTTGAAGAGGGCTGTATCACTGATAGGAGGAATTTCAGTCTAATGTTCTTGTCATTAAATTCAGGGCTGCCTTTGCAATTACCTTCAGAATCACTTTATGTCTGCATAATAAAATCAGGCTTATTACAAGAACACCTTACTTATGTTTTGAAGATCTTTAGATTAAGGGCTGACATCCATTACTCTGGCATCTAAGTAACAATGATAACCCACTGGCCAAATAACACAACTAAAATAATTTCTAATCTACTTTTTAGTTTTCAATATGGATTTTTATTAGAGAATTTGTGGGTTTACAGAACAATCATGCATAAAGTACAGTGTTCCCATATACCACTCTATTATTAACACCTTGCATTGTGGTGGCACATATGTTATAATTGATGGAAACTTTTTATAATTGTACTGATAGCTATAGTCCATGGTTTAACTTGGGGTTCACTGTTTGTGTAGTGCAGTTCCAAGAATTTTTTTTTTAATTTTTTTCTATTAGGTATTTTTATACCTACTCATCCATGTTTTATTTACAAGAATTCCTTGAATAAGGTCAAGCAGGCGTAATCCCCCCAGGTAGTAGTTATGTCATGAGGTGGTAACTATAAAATATCCATGTTTAATATACACCAATTGTCCCTGTTGGTATATACTTTTCACTAAGCTGCAAAGTAACAACTCATAATGAACTCACTAATGTAGTAAATTTGGAACTTTGCCACTCTTAATTACCAAGCCTGTCATGTCTTTATTCATTTATGCCTATTCTGCAGATTAGTAGAAAATAGAGACTATCTCTAGTTTCATAAATGATGGCACTGTTGACATGATTCATATTTAACACTAACAGCAGGTGGCCACAGTCTATTATTGTAAATCAAATTATTTCAATTTGCATACTTGCTGATTTGCCCTTGTTATGTGTACTTTGTATGGAAAATTAAATCTTTGAAAATAATCTTAAATGTAAAAAATAAATTTAATCATTAAATAATCTCTTTCAAATGTGGACCTTTTGAAAAATCGGATGTTTGTTTATTTATTCATTTTTTGGTTAATGATATGAGAACATCAAGTCTGAGGAAAGAATTTGTATCAAATGAAACTGAGAAATTGTCCATTATATACTGTTCTGGTTTGCTAATGGTGCCGGAAGGCAAAACACCAGAAATAGACTGGCTTTTATAAAAGGGGTTTATTTGGTTACACAGTTATAGTCTTAAGGCTGTAAGTGTCCAAGGTAACAATATCAACAATCGGGTACCTTCACTAGAGGATGGCCAACAGCGTCCGGCAAACCTCTGTTAGCTGGGAAGGCATGTGGCTGACATCTGCTCCAGATTCTGTTTTCAAAATGGCTTTTTCCCAGGCCATATCTCTCTAGGCTTCAGCCCCTCAAAAATGTCAGTCTTAGTTGCTCTTGGGGTGTCTGTTTGTCCTCTCTTAGCTTCTCTGGAGCAAAAGGCTGCTTTCAACAGGCATCTTCAAACTGTCTCTCATCTGCAGCTCCTCTCTCAGCTCCTGTGTATTCTTCAAAGTGTCCCTCTTGGCTTTAGCAAGCTCACTTCTTCAGTCTGAGCTCTCGTATGGTGCTCTAATAAACTAATCAAGGCCCATGTTGAATGGGCAGGGCCACACCTCCATGGAAATTATCCATAGTTGAATGATTTCATCTCCACAGAAACATCCAATCAAAAGTCTCCAACACAATCAACACCAATGTTTCCTGCCCACACAAGACTGCATCAAAGATAATGGTGTTTAGGGGAACATAATACATCCAAACCAGCACATATATTTTAAGGAATCTCCTCAAATGCTAAAATAGCTCAAACTGTTATACCAATAGATAAAACTACTCAGATTGAGGACTGCTGCAGGTTGGTTTCTTCAGGTGCATATTCCGAATTTCTAAGGTTTGTGTTCAGAAAGTTTATTGCAGAGTGCTATGAGGAAGCAGTGAAAGGAGAATTGGGAAGAGGGAGAAGTTGGGCTGAGATGCACTTGCAGCTGCCATCTCAGTCAATGCTAGACAGAGCTCTGAAGCTGAAATGAATCTTCAGAAATGTCCCATATTTAAAGTCCCCAAATATTAATGACAAGATCTTTGTCTTATTCAGAAAAAGAAAGAGATATTTCTGAACTTTAGATTTGGGTAGGAAAGTATAAGTTTGAATATTTATGTTACAAAAGTTAAATACAAATACTAAAATAATAGAAATATTATTTATAATACCTCACCTAGAAAAGGGAAAATGAAGGCAATAAAGAAAAGAAGAATATAAGAGAAGGCACGGCAAATATAAAGTACAAATAAAATTGCAGTGAAAAGCCCAATGCATCAGTGATCACAATGAATGCATATTGACTAAATTCCCAATTAAAAGTTGGCAAATGTAAGGCTGAACTAAAAAAAAAAAAAAAAAAAAAAAAATCCAGCTGTGGCCATTTGTAAGAGATAAACATAAAACAATGATTGGCCAACATGGGATAGGAAGAAATATACAGATACACAATAGCTCTCTCTATATAGGTAGATATATAGAGATACACAATTAAGTTGTTTGGTATTTGTTCTATATGTGTGATGTGTGTGTGCGGGTGTGTATAAAATACTAAACAACTTAAGTTGAAGATTCTTAAAAGACAGAGGGAGGGTTATTTATACCAATAAAAGGGATAATCCATCAAGAAAATATAGTAAACATGAAGTTATGTGATCACAATAACATACCCTAGGGATATATAAAGGAAAAATAAACAGAAGGCATGAGAAATGGATAAATCTAAAATTATAGCATAGTAATTTCATACTTTATCTATAAAAAAGATAGTTTTATGTAGAGATAAAACAGAAAATAATAAAAATGGAAGAGGAAAAATTTGATCTAATAGATGTATAATGAATTTTTCAACCAATCAACAAGATAATTCAAATATATTTTCAAAGACACATGAAATTTTGCAAAATGTGACCATGTATTAGGCCACAAGAGGTGTCTCAACAAATTTCAAGGAATTGAAATGATGTAGAATATGTTCTCTGATCTTACTACCATAAACTAGAAATAAATCACTATATATATACGTATATATATATTTAATCCACACATCTGGAAATTTAAAAGAACAAAGAAAAAAAAACACAAAAACACCTTCTGACTAAACCATGGGTTAAAGAGGAAATGGGTATACTTGTGAGACTGGATTTGGTAGATCATTGGCTATGCTAAATAGTTTCAATAGATAATGTTGATGTAGTTTTCCAAAGCTGTTATACTTTTACTCTCCCATTGCAGTATATGAGAGTTGCACTTGCTCTCCATTCTCACTAACATTTGGTGTTTTCTTTTACATTTTCATCAATCTGCTGTGGACATGCAGTAGTAAAACATTGCAGTTTTAAATTGTATTTCTCTGATGACTAAGGAAGGTTAGCATATTTCATATGTTTATTATCCACGTGACTATCCAAGTCCTACTTTTAACTCATAGTATTTTTGGCTACTGTCTTTTCTCCCCTTCTTTGGTCTGTCTTACCAGAATTTTTCTGTATTATTAATCATTTCAAGCAGTGCATGTTTGTTTCATAAATCTCTATCATATTATAATATCCTTCTACTTTATTTGTATTATATTATCCTTTTTCTAGTTTTTAATAACAGTTTTATTGAGATATAATTCACATACCATACAATTTTAAGGTGCACTGTTCAATAGTTTTTAGTATATTAACAGTGCAAACATCACCACAATCAATTTTAGAACATTTTCATCAGCCCAAAAGGATCCCATACCAATCAACAATCACTCCTTATTTGCCCCCAATACCCACACCAGCCCCAGGCAATAACCAATCTATTTTTTATCCCTATGGATTTAACTATTCTGGACATTTCACATAAACAGAATCATACAATATGTGGTCCTTTGAGACTGACATCTTCTATTTAGCATTAGATTTTCAGTGTCCATTCATGTTGCAGCATGTATCAGAAATTCATGTCTTTTATTACCAAATAAATTCCACTGTATGGATACACCACTCCCCTCCCCACCTCTCATCAGTTGATGGACATTTGGATTATGTCTACTTTGGGGACATTGTGAATAATGCTGCTGTGAACAATCATGTAAAAATTTTAGTACAGACATGTTTTCATTTCTTTGGGGTTTATAGTTTTTTGTTTTTTGTTTTTTGTTTTTTTTTTTGACTTAATGCCTAATTCTTTTATTTCAGTCTTTTGGGTTGTCCAATAAATACTTCTTATAAATACCTCCTTAGTTGCATTCTGCATGTTATGATATGTAATGCTTTCATTGTTCACTCTTGGTTATTTTACATTTAAACTCTCATTTCCAGTTCTCCTCCCAGGCACATGGAATTACGTTTCCCATACCCTTGAAATTATGGGTAGACATGACTTGCTTTAGCAAATGAAATGTGATCAGAAGTGATACCTTACTTCCAGGTGGAGCATCAAGAGCAAGTGTATGACACACCATGCTTCACTTTCCTAACATCTCAGAGGTAAGCACTGCTCTAGATGGTGTCTACCTCTTCAGTCTGGACCTCAGTGAGAATAATGTGGAGCAGACCCCTCGGCTGACCCACCTAGGGCATGTAGCTTGAATGAGGAGTACAGTTTTACTTTTTTAAGCCGCTGAAACTTTTGGATTACTGGTAGTGCATAATAACCTAGCTTAGTTTGTTGATCACAAGGAATAAACATATTGCAAAGTAGGAAGCACCATTGTTATTAGTTCTCATCAATAGAATGACAGAGTTGGGATATCTAGAAGACTCAAAATAACAAAATATTAGTACTCAAAAGAATTTGGTGATGCAACTGGATATAAAATAAATTTATAGAGCTATCTATTGTTCTTTCAATAACCAGTTTAAAATAAAAAGAAAGATTCCTTTTCACAATAGTTGCAAGAAATTAAATATGTTAAAATCTCTTCAGATATATTTATCAAGAAATATATAAGGGGAAAAAACTATACAAATTATTGAAGCGTAAATCACGACCTTAGTAAATCCATTCTTTACATAAGGATACTTGCAATCATAAATATTTCAAAAATTCCAAAATTAACCTATAAATGCAATACTGTTTTTTTTATTTTCATACTTTGGGTGAATTCTGCCTTTATAAAAGAAGAGTCAGTGAAGCAATTTGGACTGTTCCATTTATGTTGTTGGTATACCTCGGTATTTAGTTGGAAGAAAATAAAATTATATCCCCACCTTATACTGTTGTAAAAACTAAATCCTTATACTCTATGCAAAAAATAAATTCCAGATAAATTAAAATTCTAAATTTAAAAAAATGGAACTATAAAAATATTTGAGTAAAATGCAGGGGAATAGTTACATAATCTCTGGATAGAGGCTGCCTTCCTAAATAAGACATAAAGAGGGAAAAAATAAAGATATTTGACTATGTAAGTCACAAGAATGTATCTATGAAGCACAATGTAAAGAATATTAAGAGGCAATGGTAATTTAATTTCACCAAAGATAGCAAAGGGTAAATATCCATCCTTAGCAAAGCTATCCTACAAATTAATAAGAAAAATAAATGAAAGGGGAAGTCCTTGAAGAAGAAACCAGAAATGAAAAAGAAGGAGTAGGACCAGGAGAAGCAGAAAGAAAGTATTATCTGCCAGAGTAATTATCAGGAAAATTGCAAATATAACCAAGGATGAGATACCTTTTTCCACTTATCATTGGCAAGAAATAAAAAGTTTCATAACATCAAGTGCTGGCAAGGTGATAGGCCCTGTATTATACTATTTGTGGAGATGCAAATTGATACAATTTATTTTTGAAATACAATTTTTAATTGACATTTAAATAACATTTAAAATCAACATAACTTTTGACTAAGCAGATCTGTCTTTATAAATCTATCCTCATTAGAGGGAGATATAGATGTTTAAGGGTGTAGACATAATACATTGGGTCCATCTGTTGGAGAAAAGTAAAATAAATTATGCTGCTGTAAAATAAATTATGGTGTGCAATTATTAAAAATAATTGAGTGGGTGCATTGAGGCTAAGTGGGAAAGATGAGAATGATATAATAGCAAATCAAAAAAAGTAAATAGAAAAGCGATGCATTTTCACTTTCATAAATATATGTATCCATTAGAGTATATATAATGCCTAAGATATACTTATGAAAATATGGGGAAAATGGAAGGCTATACCCCAAACTCTTTATTGTAATTACCTTGGGTGGGTAGTGCTGAATAGTGGGGAACAAGGGAGATTTGGCCTTTTATTTCTTAATTTGTAAAAATGTTGCAGAACTGTGGGTGGTTTTCCCTCTATGCTTGTGGAGAGGTGTTATTGATTTCCATGTATAAACCTTTCTGAAAAGAAGGTGTAAAAATTTCTTGAGAGGGACATTTGGATATAAATTTAATATACTGATGGAAAAGATACAGCAGTAGAAGCTTTAAAAGCAGTAACAATAATAATAGAAGTTGTACCAATCCAAATCTATCATCCAAAATCCTCCAGGCCAGATGTCTTTTAGAATTCAGATTTTTTCATATATCGTAAAAGTAAGATGGCATTTTTACTTCAGCGAGGTTGGGGGCAGTACCCCATAATAAAATACAGTTGTCTCTCTGAAGCAAAATATATGCCTACTCACACTAAGATAAGGATGAAAAATAGACTCATATCAATTTAGTTTTGCTCCAAAAGCATTTTCTGGAAAATTTATTTTGGTTTTCAGAGTTTTCTCATTTTGGGAATTGTGAATAAGGGAGTTGAAATTCTTTTAAATAAAATACCATGTCATCATCATATAACTAGAAAGAATAAAAGAAAGACAAAAATAAGGGGAAAAACAGGAAAAAGTGGAAAGAAAAGAAGAGGAGAAGAGAAGAGAAGAGACGAGGGGAGGGGAGGAAAAGAGGGAGGAGAAGAGAATGGGGAAAAAAAGAATAGAAAAGAAAAAGAAAGAAGGGAATGGGGAGGAATGGAAGGAGAGTTTGACACAGACGGGAGCCCTAGTGTGTTATGCCACTGGCATTATTTGGGAAAAAATTTTGGCCCTGAATTGTGAATCAGCTCTCATAAATGTAGAATAGTCTGGCAGAACCATGCAATGTAAGCAAGAACTATCAGATACTGGAGTTAGACACAACCTCTAGGATGTCTGTAGTGATGTATATGTGAGATTATTAGACCTGAACTAAGGTGGTAGTATTGGAAATTGTGGGAAAATTGTGAATTTGCAGGATGTTATCATTTGCTTCAAGATATTACAATATGAGACTGATATTGCCATGTTTCATAACAATTCTGATTTATGATGAAGCTAATAATATTTCTTATCTTGGAATGTCTCTATCTCAATATTATATGGCAATTTTTCTTCTTTATTTAGCCCTTGAGCTGAGGACAGCTCAGCAGAAACTTGCCCAGGAGGCTCATATGCAACCCACTCACACCTACACATCCCAGCGGATGCCACTTACAGATGGCGTTTCTCCCACAATTGTGATTTAATGTCAATCATCAGCAAATTAAGCCCAGAGATTTTTCTTATGAAACCTTTGTCCCAAAGTGACTTGTCCAGGAACACACAGTAAGTGCAAGATGTTATCTGAAACTTCAGCTCCTGGCTCAGTAGACCCACCACATACAGACAACCCCTTTCTCCTAAATCAGAACATGAACAAAGAGAAAAGCTCTCTCATGTAACTGACTGATTTCTAAACTTGTTCCATTTTTCTTACTTTTCACTTTGTCTTATTAAGAGGGCTCCTTTGAGTCAACTGTAAAAGCAAATCACTACCTTGCAACTATCATTTGCTATGATACCACTCACCAAAGATCCACATGGAGATAGGTATTTACTGTACATTAGGGGAACTGAACATGAAATATGAGCTACCCATATAAATCCTGTTCAAACCAAGGAGAAATCAAGAAAGGAAACAGAATTGACACTTTACTACAAAGGAGCCAAACTCATTCTTTAGGTTCAGTATTGCTTTGAGAGGTGATTTGGTATTTAAGTGATTTAGAATAAGGTTAGAAGCTGTTTAAACAATTCAAATGGAGGAAAATGACAATACAGACAACACTTCAACTATTACTCATGCTTTTATAGTATAAGTATTTCCAGATTCCTAGAACATTCAGTGATTTTTTTTTTCCCTGCTTTGCAGAGAAACTGAAAAACCTTTACAAAAACATGGTTAAAAAATAGTTTTCACTGAACCATAATAATGTAATTTTGTTAGTTTAAGACAAATGTTTCAAAACCCCGTGTTATAGTTTGGTATTTTTATTTGTTTCCATTTTTTTTTTTTTTGAACAAACAAATGTATTAGCATGAATAAGAGATGACTAGACAGAAGCCAGATGTTTTTAATATGGCTTGAGACAATTCACACCTTTCAGACTCCTGCCTATTTGGTTCCACGGGGTGTCTTATAAACCTATTCCTACCTGACATGATCTCTTGCCAAATCTTAGAAAGACTGAAGTAGGAAAACAATAGCCACTTTGCTGAGAAACTTTAAATGTTGCTGTAATTTGGACAGAAGACTCAAGGCCTTCTTCTTGTCAAGTTTTCTCTATGTCTTTGTTAGAGAATGTTATCACAATGGGTCGTATTCATAGTCAGAGTAACAAGGGTATCTTGAAGTTCTTCATAAAGCAATAATTAGTAAGAACTCTGGTTGGAAGTTACAAAACAAAATTGAGCTTTCATTAGTTAAAAGGAAAATGGAAATTTATAACAATATAGAAAGGTCCCATGAAAACGAATTACAGAAATGGCTGGAAATGTGAACAAGAAATCCATTAGAATCAGGTACTCTCTACTTTTTAACTGTGTTTCTCTAAACATCTTCATTGTTTCCTCTGCAGATCTCTTTTCCAGCTGCTCATTCCATGTAACAGAGGTCGCTGAAGTCACAGTTCCCAAGATTATAGCACCTTTCAAAGCAATGCTCAGTTAGAGTCTCTCAGTCCAAATTCAAGAACTATGGTGTAGAACTTAGTTGGCCTGGCTTGTGTCAGATATCTACCCCTCATTCAATCAGCTGATCGGAGAGACATTACTCTCAGAAGCCCACCACCATGGATTAAAAGTGAAGAAAGAAGACTGACTGTAGAATGTCATTTTATAAGGAATATACACTTTGGAAAGTGTCAACTAAAGCAAACTCTTTAGATCCTCCATAGGCAAAACACCCTCCTCTTCCCACACATACAATTCCAAAGACATCTTTATGTAAGATTGTTGGTAGACTCCTAGATAGTCCCCAATAATGTCTCTAATCAGAAGAAGATGGCAAAGGTGATAGGATGTTGCTTCCATGATTTGGTTACAATAGATGGTGGCTTCTAACTTGCTAGCACAGTTTCTCTATTGCCTTCTTGATTTCCATACTTTGATGAAGCTAGTTACCATATTGGAGAGGCATACATGTAAGGAACTGAGGAGATCCTCTGGCCAATAGCCAAAGAGGAACTGAGGCCCTCAGTCCAATGGCCCGTGAGAAACTGAACCCTGCCAACAATCACATGAGCTCCAGTCAACCCTTGAGATGACCACAGCCCAGCTGACACCTTGATTATAGCCTGGAAAAGACCCTGATACAGAGGACCCAGGAAAGCTGTTCCAGTTCCCTAAATCACAGAATCTATGAGATAATAAATGTGTGTTATCTTAAGTTCTTAGTTTTGATGCAATTTGTTACATCAGCAATAGAAAACTAATACATATAACATGATCCACCTATCTGATATACAACTGCAGTTGTTCTCATCTCCAGCCTAAAAAGGTGATCATCCAAAGTCATGACTTTGTCATACAGAGATGGTATCTTTAAGCCCTTGTGCCTGCAGTTATGATCTCTTGGTGACATCCTTTCTCATCTAATTTGATCTTTAATTGGTCCAGGGTGACTTCTTTCTAAATGATAAATTTAACATTCATTGAACACTTACTGACAATCTTTAGTCTGCCAAACATTGTTCTAACCTCTTGGGTATGAAAAAAACATACAAAGATTCCTGCCATTATGAGCTTATATACTGGCATAAGGAGATGGGGAATAAAAACTAAACATAATAAATGTATATTTCAATAAGCACAAGATACAAATTGTTTTCCACATTTTAACATCTATAAAATCTGGGTACATATAACAACTGGTGACACATCAAATTTGAAAGCTTTACTTCTTTGCTTGGTTTGCATAAAATAATGGTATGTCTTAAAATTGTTGATTCTTAGATGTGATGAAGTACTGAAGAAAATGATATAGTGTATTAGAAGGTACAAATGTATGAAGAAAAAGTTTAGAGATATAAGGAGGACTGGGGCTGAGGATAGATGGGAGGGGACAGATTGACGGATTCAATAAGGTGGTCTGGATAGACCTAACTCTGACTATTTAAAAAGTCACATTTGAGCAAAACATTGAAGATGATGAGAGACAAAGTCAAGAAGATACTTGGGGAAAAGCATTTCAACCAGAGCAAACAGCTCAAGAAAAGACCCTTAGACAGAAACATGCCTGGCTTTTTCAAGAATAGCAAACTGGTCCCTGTAACTGGAGTAGAGTAGTAAGGAGTAAAAGAGAGGAAGGCAGAGCAGTAAGGGGAGGTCAGCTCAGGTGGGACATTATGATGCTTTTAAGGATTTTGGCTTTAACTCTGGATGAAACCAGAAGACCCTACTACAGTTTTTGAGAAAAGGAGTGAGAAAATGTGACTTTCTGGCTTCTGCATTGAGAATAGGCTAGACTCTAGCAAGGGTTCTGCTATTTTATGATTTGCATTAACAACTAAAAATATTGTGAGATGTTCCTCTTTCTTTTGGTTCATCTCACTTCCTTGTTGAATGGGGAAAAAAGTCATGTTTCCTGTTCATGGTTGGTGTAACTAGACCTAAGTTTTTACCTTGATTATTTATTTTGTTGAAAAGGAATGAGAGATACTGAGATTTCATTTGTTTATAATTTTATTGAAGATTTTTGGGGTGTGAGGATAAAAATCCCATGTTTTCCTTTCTCAGCATATTTTACTGTAATTAAAAGAAATATGTAACATATTTATGTTTCATGAATTGCATACTGTAGAAAACTTCTCTCTGGTTCCATACCATCCATATACTTTGGCATGGTTCTATATAAAAGTATAAAATGTAATTCATTCTTTTAGACTTTTCATAATTCTTGCAGTTGAATTCATGGTTTCAATCACCATCTATATGCTGATCACTCCCCAAACAATCTCCCAAATCCACATCCACATTTCAACTGCCCATTAAGCATCTCCACAAATAAGTATCACAGAAACCAAAAACACAGTTTATTTAGAACTAAATTTACCACCTTTCCCTCATAAAGCCACTCCATCCTTATCCCCAGTAGAGTTAAACTCTCTCTCCCTCGTTCCACTTCACCAGGACACTTTATATATCCTAAGTCATGACTTGATAAGATGTCATCAAACATATATGCTTTCCTTCATTCCCACTATTATTACTTAGCTAAGGTCATCAACTGTCATTAGGATAAATGCAAAAATGGAAAAATTCATCATCAATTTTCATAATTCTTTGGCTTAATTCTAGTGCTAGATTTGAATATTCCTGAACCTGTTTAGATATCTAACACAGGTCATCAACTGTCATTAGGATAAATGCAAAAATTAGATATCTAATTAGGATAAATGCAAAATTTATCCTAATTAGCAAAAATTTAAATTTAAATGCAAATTTAAATGCAAAATTTAAATGCAAATTTTAAATTTAAATTTAAATTTAAATGCAAAATTTATCCTAATTAGCAAAAATTAGGTATCTAACACAGGTTATCAACTGTCATTAGGATAAACGCAAAAATGGAAAAATTCATCATCAATTTTCATAATTCTTTGGCTTAATTCTAGTGCTAGATTTGAATATTCCTGAACCTGTTTAGATATCTAACACAGGGCTTTAGGGAACAGATGAAAAAGAGATTAGCTTTGCCTTAAAACAACTTGCCATTTGAATTTGCGGATTGAAAAGGGGGGTGGGGTGGGGATTAGTGTGATATTGGGACATATAATACACATTTGGTTTCTCTTGAGACTTCCACTTGCTCCCATTTGCTTTGCTCCAGTACATTGTTAGCCTCTATTTCAATAAGAGGTTAATCTTATGCTCTATTAAAGTGAGTTATGTTTGAAGCACATTGTAGTACATCTGCCAAAAATAATGCTTAAGTAATGCAAATACTGGCCTTTTATCATCACAAAACCCTCCAATAGACCGATTAATTTCAGAATTGCATTTTATGGATCCAAATCTTTCTATATTTGTGCAGATTCATTTTGATAATGAATGAATTATCCTGGTTCACATTTCCATTGCAATCTTAGTGGAATTACTCCAGCCATCCAAACACAAATGCATAATACTGGAATAGGAACAACAACCAAACAAAATAGGCTCTATAGGTGATCATTATTTTATAAATGTAATACTTAAAACTAACTGAAAAATAGAAGTAATTGGGAGTGAGCCAGTAACCACACTACATGAATACCTCTCCATGAAAACAAGAGTTTACATTGTATAGAAAATTTATACTATGTCTATGTTAATTGAGCACATTTTTAATAATCCAGTGTCCTTGCTCTGCTGTGAGCAGGTCAACCTTGAAATTATCACTTAACAATATGAGCTTCAATCCTTCATCTGTAAAATGAGGAATAAGATTAGATGGTCCACAAGGTTTCTTTCAGACCTATAAGGGTGATTCTCAATGTTTATATTCTGTAATTAAATGTGAAGTATAAAGAGTTGTTATGAATATAACTAATATTACTTTTACACATTTACTCTAAATTAACATTTGCTCTTTATTGCTCACTTTTCCAACATCTACAATAATGGTCAAAATCAATAATCAGTCATTACTGAGATTGAGATTGACAGCTGATATTTTCTCACGTTAAAGGCCATAGTGAAATGCTTCCAGCTTTGCACAAGCTGTTCCCTCTTTGTGGATCACTCCTTCTCAGGAGCCTCGTGATCTCCTAACCACCCACCCACTCACACCCTGCCACTTTTCCTGGCTAGCTTTAGTTCATGTTCCATGATTTGTTTTAAGTCTACTCCTGTAGCACTTGGAATTTCTCCCTGTCATTATACAACACATTGTAAATGCCTATTTGTGTCTGTGTTCCCTATTATACTGTAAATTTCATGGAGGCTGGGACCAAGTTGTCTCTTTCATCCTTGTACCTGCCAGTGGTTAGCATGATACCTGAAGCAAAATCCTAGTAAGTAAGTGCAGCTAGCTGTCTGGCACAGAGAGTTGAGAAAGGAGGGAGTGGAGTGTATATCAGGGCTTGGGGGAGGTAAATAGATAACCCAAAGGCAAGGACAGCTAGTTCCAAACACCTACTCAAAGCCCAGATGCTAGAATATATTCCCGTGTATGTTTCAGCTCCTGAGGAATGGGCCATAAACAATCACATCTGGGGTTTGTCATCCCCTGGAAAGTAATTAGTGTGGGGATCAGGAGTGGGGAGGGACTCAGAGAACATTACTCACCTCTCTGCTACTTTAAAGCAAGTAGAGCAAAGGCAATCAGTAGAGCAATGTCCCACCAGCTACCCAAACATCTAGATCTTCAACCTTCGGAGGAGAGAGAGGGAAGAAGGGAGAAAAAAAAGAAGGAAGGAGGGAGGGAGAATGGGGAGAGGGAGAAAAGTGATTTATTTGAGTGTGCAATGTTTGCTAGCCTCTGTGAAAAAGATTTTCCAAAATGATTCCTTCTTTAAATGGCAATAAACTATTTTTTCATAAGCTCACTAGTATGTTAATAGATGTGAAAGAATTTGGTACAGAGTCAACTATAAGACAGCTAGGGAAACAGAATTTTTTTTTAGAATTGAAAATTAAGTTTAAAAAGCAAATACCCTGGAGTAATTGTGTTGTGAGGCATGAATGTATGACAATCAAAGTGTAAATGTCACCATTTTATTATGGCAAATAGGCTGGCAGCAGGTGGTCTAAAGGGGGTGGATGGGCCTGCTACAGCTGGGTCAAAGCAGAAATAAAGCAGGCAAATATCAATTCCTCTGTAGTTTTAACAGGGGCCTGCCGGTTTTTCTGAATACTCATCAGTGCAAAAGCAAATTGATGCTGTGGGCAAAAATATCACCCCCTGCCTGGCTGTGCATGCAAACCCATTAACAGGAATAATAGAGGGTGGGAAGTGTGATGAAGATGCCAGAATGGAACTTCTGCCTTGCAAGTGGACACCTGCTCATGGTGAACAGCTACTCATATTTAGTGATAACTGAAGAAGGCTGATTTCATCTGTTTTTAATCTTGTCTGCCTCCCGCTATTTCAGGAAGATATATTAAAAATCTGGGCTGCTAAAGGCTGAAAATAGTGATTTGTTTCATAAGAAGTCACTGCAGTCAACAAATATCCATTCTTTTCAGGAGTTTGATACATCCTCTTAGATTTCTCAAGTAATCTCTCAAGGAATTTAACAGAAAAAAGCATTATCATGTGGCCAGTTAACTGAATTAATTGAAAACCAAACATTGTAAATTTTAAATGAATGTGGGTAGTAATATATATATATAAACATACAATTGTGTATCATTTACATAACTATATAGCACTTCTTAAAGTATAGTAAAAGCAAACGAGCTTATGGGGAAAAGCATTCTACTATTATTCCAAAGAATGTGTACCCATATGGAGAATAATTTGGCAAAACAGGCCTTCATGAAAAATGGAACTTAAATAATACTGCAAAGGCTAAAATCCTCACAGGCTCACTCAGTAACTCAGTGATAGATATTAGTCCCTTAGCTCCTATTTCAAACATCTCACCAGCAGTGTTTCATAGACTCCATATATGCTCAGTATAGTTAGTGTTTTCCTTAGTTTTCTTTACTGGAACAGATGCCCAGTTATCTGACTGACAGGGGGCAAAAAAGGAAAAAAAAGAAGCTTATAGAGAGATACAGAGAAATCTGACAGCGATTCTTCAAAATCTAGCTAATAATGGACTGGTATGTGCTAAATAAAACTTGAGATACAGTGGAAGTGGTTTCCTTGGCAACAACTACAAAAGTAATTTTCAAATTTGCAAAACTCTTTGTGTATTTTTACTGTAGATATTTAAGAGGCACAAGTAACAAAATCAAGAGTAAAGTGATGAGGGAAATTAGGGAAGATTCAAACCCCTAAATGTGGACACTTTGGTTAATGCAGAGCAAACCAGGAGTAGAACAACAGGTTAGGTGTTATAAAAAGCTGAAAATAGGGAAGAAATGAATTATTTAGCTTGGTTCAAGGGAATAAAGCCAGATATGAAATTTAGAAAAGAAAATTTAGTCTGTCATGGGAAACATCCCAAAGAGAGAAAAAATGAGTTAGTAGTTGGGTTACTGTATTCTAGACTAGAATGAAAAGAAGCCATGCAAAACTCCATCCTCCAGGACAATGGAAAAGTGAGTCATTACCAACTTTAGAGGCAATGTTAGAGCAAATCATATTATTTATTCCAAAAATGGTATGAAAACTTAAAACCCTTAGGATACTTTCCAGCTCTAACTATTATGACTATTTGGCTCACATGATCTGTAATAATTTTTAATTTTTACAGAAAAGACTAAACAATGCAACTGCAATCTAATCTGCAGAATTTCTCTAAAAAGAAAGCAAATCATAAAGGGCTGGCTTTCATTCTTAAAAATGAAGTGAATTTGTGAAAACTCTCAAAAGAAAGTTTTCCAAGTTTATGGAAGTGGTGAAGTGCCTGATCCCTGTAATGGGATTGTCCCCCGATGGAGCCAACCGAGCACTAGCATCCTATTTCAAACATGGCCGGGCAGACACAGCTAAAGGATAACATTCACAGGCCAAGCACTTTCACAAATCCTTACACACCTGTGAGAATGTGTCAGGAGTCATGGGGCCACTTTCTCCAATTGAGACAGTCTCCATTTAAACAAATGCTTGGATTAAAGTGTACACACAGAAGGTCCCAAGGCAGGCTCTATCTGCTCCCAAAGGAGGAAGAGACACTTTTCTCAGGCACCTTTATGTCAATTGTCTCTTACTTCCACTAAATACAGAAATAAGATTTCTGATCGAGTAATCATTACCCACAGTTTAAATTACAATAATAGCTTGCATGTTTCAAAGACTTACAGTGCATTATCTTCAATCTTCTCAACAGCCCTATTTGCCTAGCTTTACCAATTTTGTCTGTTGGGTCTAAGCTTAAATAGAAAGTGGTTAAAGCAGGGTTCAAACTCAGCTATGTATATCTCCAAAACTCTGCTTTATTTTACTACACTTCCAAACCTTATTCCTTGCATTCAAGGGCTTTCATAACCTTATCCCAATGTACATTTTTATCTTTTTTTTCCTGAGTACTCTTTATTATATGCTGTACCTGTAAGATGAAATGAACCCCTTATTGTTTTACATATATTTTCTGTACTTTCCCGTATTGATCTTTTTGTGCATACTAATCTCCCACACACATTTCCCTATGTCAAATCCTGATTGTTCTTTAAGGCCTAGCTCAAGTATTTCTCCTCCATATCATTGTCCCTAATCACCTACCAAGCAACCTCTTTTCCTTTGCTGTTCTTTCAAAGCATATTTTTCCTCATTTAAGTAACACTTATCACTCTTAACCTGGTTTAAGCTATTTGGGAATACTCTTATCTCTGAGATAACCTGTAATATCCATACCTGAATTAACTTAGCTTCCTCTAAAGTATCTTAAATATGTTCAATGATGAAAATGTTTTTCTTGCATGGTTTCATTAATGAACAAAACCCAAATGATCCATGTATAGGTCAGTCTTGAGGTCCTTGTTATCAGCTTCTCTGCATAGGTAATAAGTATAATATAAACTCATTGAGCAACACATAAACAAATCCTTTCTAGATGGTTATATATAGCTTTACAGAACTATTAAAATATTGGCCTTCCCCCAAATTCCACACATTTCTTTCCTTTCCAATAACACAACATTTTATGACAGACAAGATGTTGGAAACTGCCAGAAACAGTGACATCTGGTGGTACACTGAAGGGGTTGCTCGGTGAAGTCAGGTGGAAGAAATCACAGATGGTAAAAGGCCCCTTCTTTTTAAAATCCCCGTATCTGAATGCTAAGCAAACTAGAAAGTGATTAAAGCAATCAAATAGTAATAACAATAACAATAGCAGTAATAGACCATATTTATTGACTTCTTAATCTTTAGCAGACAGTGTTATAATCACTTAGCATGTATTAATGCATTAATCTTTGGTTACTATTGTGATTCCAATTTACAGTTGAGGAAATTGAGACTTGGTCAAAGTCACGTAGCAAGTAATTGCAGGAGCTGTGCTTTGTGTCCAGGCAGTCTGGCTCCAGAGTTGCTGCTCTGTTCTGCATTTGCTGTACTGTCAAATGAAGACACAAAACTTGTAATATTGGCTAGACATTAAACCACTACTAGCATAAAACCAAGATTTAAAAGACAATATTACTCTGATCATTCTAGAACTACCTGGACTCCATCTCTAGAATGATATTTTTTGATCCTTCAATTGCAGATACTCTAGAATTTCTGGTATGAAATGATTCTCTTACATTTAGTATATAGGAAAATAGTGTTTGTTGATCCAACCAAGAGGAAACCATCTTTCAGGATTCCTGTTTAATCAGTGTCTTTGATAGTATTCAGAGTTTCTCATTGTGGAATCTTCAGAAAATAATACAATGTTAGTACTAAGAGGGGTTAATTAGGATTGTGCTCCCTTTATTGGAGTGCACTATTAGAAAACACTTTCAAAATTCAAGTGTGTTCTCACTGCCCATTCTTATTCTTTTTAACAAATATTTATCAAGTATATACTAAGTGGTGGACACTGCACTGGTCTCTTGAGATAAGATAATAAACAAAATACAATCTCTGTACTAAAGTGTGCTTCTGGTCTAATGGGAGAGAAAGACAAGTATTTTGGTAATCACAATCAGTAACATGCATGCTGCAATGGGTGATTTACATGCATATAAAAGTAATATCTTGTTCAGAGTTGGAGAAAATCAAGAAAGTCTTTCCAGAGGAAGTAACATTTGAACTAAGACCTGAGGGATGAGAAGAAGTCAACCAAACAAAGCGTACAAGTTAAAGAATATGGTTTTCCAGGCAGAGAGAAGATAATGTACAAAATCTGAAGCCAAATTGAGAATGGATCATTTTGATGGAATTTATAGTAATTTAATTTGACTGGACTGTAGTGTTCAAAGAAAAGGTGTTACGAGATGAATCCAGGGTCAGATTGTGATGATGTGGTTATGATACAGAGAATGGATCAAGAGGATATTTATTGGAGAAAGGAAGACCATTTAGGATATTACTGAAATCCCAAAATGTCAGCAACTCAGAGATTGAAGCAAAGTAGACAGATTCCAGAAATATTTAGAAGATAGAATTGACAAGCCAAATTATTGATTGACAATGAGGGAGAGTCACTGAAGACAACCAATTTTTGGCATGGGCAACTGACAATTTGGCAAGTGCTGTCATTCACTGAGATGGGGGAAATAGGGGAAAAAATAGGAGTTACATGCACAGATCTCAGGGGAGTTATGGTCTGGAGGTAAAGATTTGAGGATAACAAGAAGATAATTGAAATAGTGGGAGGGGAAGACATTACTTATGGCCTATGATTCAGGAAGAGACTCAATGAACACAAAAGTTTCAAGGACTGGTAAAGGAAGGGGAGGTTCAAAAGAAACTTAGAAAGTATGTATAGAAGAATAAAGAAAATCCAGAAAGAATCTTGTCCCAGAAACCCAGAAAAATTGCATTTCTAGAACAGAAAAAAAATCAACAACAACATAAGAAGACGCAACAATCTAATACGAACTGCAGGCTATTTATTTAATGTTTACATAAACCCCATGAGGCAGGTTCTATTATTAACTCCATGATACAAAGGAAGATAATAGTGGTACCTAAATCATAGAATCCTTGTTTGAGTTTATATTGCAAATGCTACTATTCCCACGAGAATGGTTCCAATAGCGTGATTAAGGGTAGAAGCCGCTTGCAGTGGATTGAGAAGGGTAAGGGAGGACAGCAGTCAGTCAAGGGCAGGAGGTGGAAGAAACATTCAGTGAAGAGTTTGAGGATGCAGGAGCACTGGTGTGCCTTGAAATGGGGATTCTTGAATGATTAGTGGATAGATTTGGAGGAGGGAGGAAAGCAGATTTGGATTGAATTAGGAAAGAGGAATGCAGAACATGAAGCAACTGAGATAGACAGTAGTGATGGACAATTAAGGATGTCCTGAGAATAACAGATGTGAGATCACCACAGGGTTATCAGAAACATTAGTTCCAAGTTGGGATGGGTTTGGAGGACCCTTCTGGTTCATCTGTGCTTCTATGAGAGCCCTTGAACTGGTGAGCAATTCAGCAAAGGATCAGTTCACTTCAACTGCCGGACTTTCAGCATTTATATGAAATGGATTCTGGTTTCCCCATTGTATTACTAGACCCAAGATGCAGCTTTATGATTTAAGTCATTTCACTTAGGTACATAGGTTTCCCTTTTCTTACCTTAAAAAAAAAGAGGTAGGATTTAGCAATGTGTAAGGACCTGGGGCAGAAATACATCTACTATTGTAGCTCAGATGGTATCTAGGTATTCCTTGATGCTGTAAAGTTTGGCTAAATTTTGCTTGACCTCCAATTGATTTTCAATCCATGGGACACTCTAAAGCCTGACCAATGATTTCTGTGAGTTATTAGTAACCTCGTGGCTTTCTCTGAGTCCACACCTTTTCTTGGGATGTAATGCCTCAGAATGGTCCACATTAGACTAAGTGTTTGTGAAGCCCAGGTCCTATATCTTATCCCTATCAGCCTAAACTCACCTCATGTATTTTGTAACTGTATCCAATAATGTGAGGGAAGTCTCAAAGACATCATGTCAAGATTGCCCTTTTTTAATATCATTAGCTCCATTCCCACTTTTATTCTAGATTTCCTTTTCTTTCTCTCAGTGTAACAAGTAAATCATTTCCCTTAACTCGAGCCAAAGAATTCAGCCCATATTGAAACCCTAGAGGTTCAGCAGGTTTAGCAAAGCATCTTCTCAAAGATGTGGTGATCTCAACAATACTCTCTCATGCTAACTACTGATAAATATTTTCCCTACATCTTGACAACAAGGATGTCAACATTAAATATTAAGATAATAAATTATCTTCGAATGCAATTCTACCCTTATAAATTCCAGGTCTCCTCACATACCTCATAAGCCTCAATCATCTTTACCAATACTAGCTACATCTATCCTCACCTAGGGCTTACCTTCTACACCTGAAGCTCCCCTTTCCCCACAAGGCTGAGCCTATCCTAACGCCTGGCAAAGCATATACATACAATGGTCTATTGACTGAGCTCTAAATTCCCAAAAATAAAGGTCACCTTTGGGTTGAACTAGGTAGGAAAGATAGGATGGTGTTTCAGTTCAAATGTCACTGTAAAAACTTGAAGGTCCAAAGTGTTCCTAAAAATACTAGGATTGCAGAGAAGGCAACGTAAAAAGACACAGAGCTTGAGGGCCCTGGTCATTAACTTAAACAACCTTACAGAATTGCTTGAGGCTGATCCTGTCCCCAGTAAATACAATGTATAGGTTCTCTTAAAAAACAAATAAAAACGGAAAATGGGGAAAAGGCAAAATTGGTAATAAATCTCTCATTGAGCTTGCTTTTCAATTTCGATCAGAATGATATCCCCATCAGAAAAAAGCTCTAATTGGATCTTCAACTTTCATCTTATCCTAGCAACATAAGCCAATTCTTATTTCAATAACAGACTAACATTTATGTAGTAATTTCTAAGTTATAAAGTTCTGATATACATTACTTTGTATAAAACACTTGCATTGTGTGCTAAATGTACAGAGAAGAAAACTGAAGTTCAGAGGTTTATGGTTGCAGAGCCAGTAAAGAAGGGAGCAGGGGTTAAAACACAGGGCTTCTGACCCAAACCCTCTTACCCATTTGCTATTAATTATGAAAGAATAACTGATTAAACTGAGGTCTTGTTTCTCAGAGAGAATCTGACTTTTCACTACCATATGTATTTGCCAACCAGAGTTAGGCTAAAATATAAGG